>NC_084601.1:41547761-41815261 GCF_033807715.1 Cololabis saira
CTCGGCCACAACAACCACTCCTATATGTGTGAATCTGCAGAATCAGACAATTTAGAGACTTTTTAAAACTGGATGATTTTACTTTATCACTTTGACACATATTTTTATCTTAAATGTTGCTATTAAATCACTTTAAATTGTACATGAAATGTGGTATACAAATAAACTTGCCTTGTGTCTCCTGATAAACAAATGAAATTCGTTTTTTATTAAGATTATCTTTTGTTCCTCCTTTCATCAAGTCAGGTGATTATGCAGACTTGAACAATTCCAGGTACATATCAAAGTTTTCTGTTGCAGCTAAAGTTTGTCTGGTTGGTGAACTGTGAGGATGGATAAATAAAAAAACTGAAAGTTCATTATGACCCTGATGTGAGTTGAACACACAACCTTCTGATCTGGAGTCAGACGCGCTACCATTGCTCCACAGAGCCTTTTCTGACACGGTCTGAGGTTGTTTAATTAACACAAATCTAATCATAGAGGGCAAACTAGAGAAACGTGATTTGAAGTAGATCAAAGTAAGAGTGTGTGTGTGTGTGTGTGTGTGTGTGTGTGTGTGTGTGTGTGTGTGTGTGTGTGTGTGTGTATATATATATATATATATAGAGAGAGACAAAATGAAAGAAAAAAAAAATCACATTGGCTGATTTTAAAAAGAATGTATTTGCAAATAACGGATCAGTCGTCCTGGTCCCTTTGCAGAAAAACCTTGCTTGAAAAAATCTTGCTTGTTTGTAGGTGACCAAATACTTGTTTTACCCAGGAATTTATCAATTCATTCAGTAAAAATCCTACAATGTGATTTCTTGGATACTTTCCCCCCATTCTGTGTCTCATAGTTGAAGGCCTCTCATCTTTTTAAGTGGGAGAACTTGCACAATTGGTGGCTGACTAAATACTTTTTTGCCCCACGGTATGTCCCGCACCATGAGTCTTTCAAAGCAGGCAGTTGAAGACTGCTGTCGGGGAAATGTGGCAACCAGAGATTATTTGCATGGAATTTTAAATTTTGGACACTGATTTCAAAGAATGTCAGTTTCCGTAGTTAAAAAAAAGGAAAAAAGAAAAAAAGAAAAAGGGAAAAATTGTTTTTTCTCAATGTTTTTTTTTCACACCCATGACATCTCTGTGGTGAGTGATTTTTTATTCTACCACAATCGGACAACTTATATAAAGCCATACATTTATTTCTAATATGATTGATATTGTGCCACAGGGGAGGTGCTGGTTCAGTTATCAAATAATTATTAATGATTGTCGAAGGACAATCATTAATAATTTATAAAGTAGATTATTTATCAAATTGAATTATCAAAATGACTTAATCAAAACAGGGCACCAACTGATGTAATCAGGAAAATAACTAAACAGAAAAAAATCAGTCTCAAGGTAGATTATTCTTCAGAATAAAAGTGAAGGGAGGAATTCGAACACAGGCCTTTGCAACAGCAGTTGTGACAAATATGCGTAAAATAAGCACAAACAACTTCTCTCATTCAAATTAATCAGAATTTATTTTCACAAGTGTCAAGAAGATGGTAAAACAACACTTCGGATAAACTCTGATGGCTAAACTACCCAAAAACAACAACTAACTAAATATGTACACAAAACTTCAGATTACCTGTGTGTGTGTGTGTGTGTGTTTTGGGGGGTTAGTAGGAGCAGAATGAGGGGAGAAAACATTAAACAAACACACTCAACTAATGAGCACAGTTGTGACGGGACCACCAGTCCGGCTCACAACGTAAAACTAACTTTTAAAATGTGTTACTAAGTTTCTGTGCCCAGACACAGAACAGCCTCTTACGTGAATCTTTGTAAATGAAGAGAAAGTGGTTTGATCCGGCCGGTCAGTGTTTCTTGATGAAACAAAGAGTAGTTACGCTCAGCAGGGGATCCTGATAAAGAGTGTCCCTCTCTCTCTCTCCTGGTCCAGATGAGGACCAGTGTGGATGAGGGGAATACATGGCCACAGCAGCTGGGCCTCCTTCAGCTCCAGGTAGGTCCAAAGGTGTTCACGTCGAGGCCTGCAGGGTCCCTGGTTCGGCTCCTCTTTGGGCTCAGAAAACTTGCGTGCCACTCGCTGCAAAACGGACAGAGCAGAGGAGAAGAGAGCTTTTCCTTTTATAGCTGGCCCAGGAAGTCAAGGCCCCCCTGTGGCTTGGGGTCTGTGTCCAATCAGGGGCCGTTCCTTATCACTGCAGGGCCTTAGATCCAAATCCTGGTTGAGCTTTGCGTCCATGAGGTTTCCTTTGTTCCAAACCATGCGATCAGGTATCATAAATTCGAGGCTGGTCTCAGCCTGAGGCCCCAGAACTGGGACTCAGAGCTGACCCAAGGCCTCAACTGTTCATATAATCACACAATCCATAGTTCATATCGGACTGTGGCCCAACAAATATTTCTCTTGTCTTGTCTCATCATTTGTATTGTGATGGCCGATCGGGACGGCTGACTTCCTCATTCTGCGCTGGGTGAGGGGATGGTGGGGTGGACTGGACTTGTGGGTGTATATGTACGTGGAAATGCGTGTATCTGTCGTGCACTGATCACAGATGTACACTTTTTATCCAGTGTGAATACGTTGGTGTCTCGTCAAATTACTTTGCTGGGCAAAAGCCGCTCCACACTGATCACATCTGTAAGGCTTGTCTCCAGTGTGAATACGTTGGTGACTCGTCAAATGACCTCGCTGGGCAAAAGCAACTCCACACTGATCACAGTTGTAAGGCTTCTCTCCAGTGTGACTACGTTGGTGTCTCGTTAGAGCACCTTGCTCGGCAAAAGCTGCTCCACACTGATCGCATCTGTAAGGCTTGTTTCCAGTGTGAATACGTTGGTGAGTCGTTAGGCTACTTTGATGGGCAAAAGCAACTCCACACTGATCACAGTTGTAAGGCTTCTCTCCAGTGTGAATACGTTGGTGTCTCGTTAGAGCACCTTGCTGGGCGAAAGCCGCTCCACACTGATCACACCTGTAAGGCTTGCCTCCAGTGTGAATACGTTGGTGAGTCGTCAAATCACCTTGCCGGGCAAAACCCGTTCCACACTGATCACACCTGTAAAGCTTGTCTCCAGTGTGAATACGTTGGTGTCTCGTTAGAGCACCTTGCTCGGCAAAAGCCGCTTCACACTGATCACACCTGTAAGGCTTGTCTCCAGTGTGAATACGTTGGTGTCTCGTTATATAGCTTTGATGGGCAAAAGCTGCTCCACACTTATCACACCTGTAAGGCTTGTCTCCAGTGTGAATACGTTGGTGACTCGTCAAATGACCTCGCTGGGCAAAAGCAACTCCACACTGATCACACCTGTAAGGCTTGTTTCCCGTGTGAATACGTTGGTGAGTCATCAAATCACCTTGCCGGATAAAAGCCGCTCCACACTGATCACACCTGTAAGGCTTTTCCCCAGTGTGAATACGTTGGTGACTCGTTAGAGCATCTTGCCGGGCAAAAGCCGTTCCACACTGATCACACCTGTAAGGCTTCTCTCCAGTGTGAATACGTTGGTGTCTCGTTAGATCACTTTGATGGGCAAAAGCTGCTCCACACTTATCACACCTGTAAGGCTTGTCTCCAGTGTGAATACGTTGGTGACTCGTCAAATGACCTTGCTGGGCAAAAGCCGCTCCACACTGATCACACCTGTAAGGTTTGTTTCCAGTGTGAATACGTTGGTGACTCGACAAAGCACCTTTTTGGGCAAAAGCCGCTCCACACTGATCACAGCTGTATGGTTTATCACCAGTGTGAGTTTTCTTATGGATCTTCAGGTTTGATGAAGTGGTGAAGACTTGTTCGCAATCATCACAGCAGTGTCTTTTGGATCTTCCTGTATGATTCTGTAACAGAGAAGATGACTTACATTAGCTTGGCTGCATTATCAAAAGCCTTTTCAGTTTCAAGTATGGAGCTAGAACAGTAACAGAACAATAGTCTCATAATTCACAAATGCACAGGACAAGACTCACAAATGCACACGCCGATCCACAAATGCACAGGACAAGATTCACAAATTCAAAGACCGATTCACAAATTCAAAGAACAATTCACACGTGCGTAGGACAAGATACACACATGTATTTTTGATGCACACACAAATATAACCTGATTTGCAAACTTTTTTTTGTCCGTAGGCTACGCTGGATTTGCGTGTGACTTTTGAGACTCCCCTGATGTGACTTGAATCACAAATGCGTTTTTTTTTTAAACACGGAAGGATCTGCAACAAATCAGATATCTTCCTTTGTTTCAGCCAATCATAAGAGCGCACCCCATGTGGGGGACGATTTACTCGTAAACCAATCAGATTAAAGGGGCGGAGCACCTGCTGTTTGAGCTGCGTCGCGCCGTTGGCTTAGAAAAGTGATTCAATATTTAGAGTTGGTGGAGTAAAGATAAATAAACACGACAGCAACAAGGGATGGAGAGGAGATCACTGCTCTGCTTTTCTTGTGATCTCGGTAAAGAAAACAAAGCGATCGGAGATGGTTTGTCGAGCCATTCAACCAGAGCCGTCGGGAGACTGGAGAGCTCCAAGTCCTGCCGATGCAGCAAATGATGATGAGAAACAGAGGAGATATTTATATATGTATCACCACCCACCCACCCGCCCCCACTAGGTAATGAAGCCTATAATCGGGGACCAGAGAGAATGCAGTTCTGCCGAATGATGTTTCGTGGAGGCAGATATTATCTCATTACTGATATGATTTAAATGGGACCTATTATGAAAAACACGTTTTTCCTTTATTAACATATATAAAGTGGTCTCCCTTCACCCTGCCAACACAGAGGAGGAGTAAATAAACCAAATTCTGCAGTGTCCGTTCACCCCGCCCGGAGGATCCTTCCAGTGTCATGTGACTTTTACGAGCCGTTCAGATTCTGCTCCTGTCGTTACGTAACGACAGGATTGATTTCCATAGGTCGGCCTCCACTGCGTGAAACCCCGCCCACAACTATCTCCGCCAGCCGGAGCTTCCGCCATTGTTTAGAAGCGGTGGCTGAGTTCTCGGAGGAGACTGAGTTCTCACGAGGAGAACATTCAATGTCGAGCTGAAAAATACATTTCGGTTATCAAACAAATAGCAAGAATACATTAGCGAAAACTTATTTGACAGAGCGGTTATATACGTATAATTAATCTGGATCAGGTAGAAACCTTAGATTCTCTGGAGGAGTATATGGAAGAAAATTATAATAGGATTGTCATGGGTAAAAAAGACGGAGCTACCCTGAACGCATCATCGTCCAAGAGATCCCGAGATGAAAAATCACCTGGAGCCATATCACCCCCAGGTAACACCACCACAGACGCCCTGCTGTCCATCGACGCCCGGATGAATAGCTTTGAGTCCTGTCTGTCCCTCCATGAGGTCTTGCACAGGGAGATACAAGCACTGCAGACCTCCCTGGAATTCAGCCAACGGCAGGTTGAAACGCTTGCGGCTGAAAACCGGGATTTAAAAGAGTCGGTAAAAAATCTAACAGAGGGGATGAGCCAGCTTAAAAGGGAAAATAAATCCATGAAAGAGGCCGCTTTAGACCTTCAGGCCCGCAGCATGAGGGACAACCTAGTGTTTGCTGGGATTCCGGAGAAGTCTGATGAAGATCCTGAACCAACCGTCCAGGATTTCACCCGAACCCACTTGAAACTTCCAGAAGATCTGGCGAACTCCATCACGTTTCACCGCGTCCATCGCCTAGGAGGAAGAAGATCGGAAGCCCAGAGACCTAGACCCATTGTTGCCAAATTTCAACACTATAAGCAGAAGGAACAGGTGAGAAGCCGTGGACCCCAGCTACGCGGACTGCCGTTCTCTGTGAAATACCAGTTCCCCCGGGAGATCCTGGACCGTCGCCGAGTCCTCTTCCCGATCCGGAAGAAGCTCATTACGGAGGGAGCTCGTGCTGTCATCACCGTGGACAAGCTGTACGTGAACGGACAAATGTACCGCGACCCCAACATCACTCCCTGGCTCTGCTAAAAGATGAGTACAAATTTACTTTCTTCTTTTCTCTTTCTTTCTCACTAAATGGTGATTAAATTAGATATAGCTTCATAAACACTTGGTGATTAGATTAGATATAGCTTCATAAACACTTGGTGATTAAATTAGATATAGCTTCATAAACACTTGGTGATTAGATTAGATATAGCTTCATAAACACTTTCGGCACATATTATTGTATTAATAATTCTTGCTCTGCTAGTCTCAGTAAGTCATAGGCACACATTGGTGATCGTTTCTTTTTTCTTTCCTTTTCTTCTCTATTTTTTTTATTATGATTAGAATTATTTCCCTCCCCCCCGCCTCACCCCAATTTCCCATTCCTTTTACAAATGTTCCCTTTTCTCTTCTTTCCCTCTATGTCTGACTCTGCTGCACTTTCTGTTTGGTAAATTGGTACAACTACACATATTATACATTTAGAATAACATGGCACACACATATGCAACAGTTCCTCATGCAACATTACCAGTTACATATAATGTTACTTTCAATGATTGGATTATGGATAAATTAAAGTTTGTCACTTGGAATGTAAATGGAGCCGGGAACAGATCAAAGAGATTAAAACTTCTAAATCAGATACAAATCAGATTTTTTAGTGCAAACAGTTGTTATTATTATAATTAATAATTTATTTATTTATTTGATTGGTTGAACGGTGCGTGATTGTGCGTCTGTGTCTGTGAGAATGCGGTATGGAAGAGTCCTGCCATGGAGGATTTGGGCCTCCATTGGCAGGACAACAAAATTTAATAATTTATTAATATTATGTCATACAAAGATGGTTATTAACATTATTATTATTTTATTATTACTATTAATATTACTATTAATATTATTATTATTATCATCATTATTGTGTATAGTATATCATATTATTATTAGTATAGATATTTGATAGGTTAATGGATGAATGAATGGGATGCCTGGGTCTGGGGCCCTCTGTTGTCGGGCGTCGCCCTGTTGGGGGGTTCCCTCTCTTCGGGCCCGTCTCCGGTCCCCCCCGCTGCGGGGCGCCCCTCTGGTCTTGGAGGGCCACTTTCATGGGGGCTGGTGCTCCTGCCCGCGTCGGCGGCTGGGGCGGCTCTGTCTCTCTGGGCAGGCTGGCCCCTCACCGGGTGGGGGTCGTTGGCCTGGAGGGTGAGGGCCTCCTGGCCACGTGTCCGGCCCGGACCGGGTGGCCGGGGATTGTCTGGGTTGTCGCCACAGGGGGCGGGGGGGGGGGGGGGGGGGGGGGGGGTTGGACTCACTGGCGGTGGGTTGCTTCCTTCCTCTCTGTAGTTTTTGGGGTTAATTAGCGGTAGCTTAGCTCAGACCGTTCTTGGATCTCTAGATTTGGGTCGGTTGCTGCTCGTATTTTGGTCGGCTCCGTGTCGGTTTCGTGTTTCGTTTGTGGTTTTTGTTGTAGATTTCCTTTGCTCGACGTGAGGCCTCCGTGTGTTCCTGCTTCCTGGATTGGCAGTGGATGTCACGCCCTCTCCCCACCTCCCCACCTCCCCAAAAAGAAAAAAAAAAACCAAATCACTGGGTTTGTATGTATATATTTATGTATGTGTATGTATGCGTATATATATTAAATATATAGCAATAATGCACATATATATGCCTTTGGTTTTTACCTGCATGGTATCAATCATTAATATGTGAAGGAGCTATTTCATTAGTTTATTTTGTTTGTTTATTATTGTTCATTTATGGGTCAACACTAGGGGGCACTAAGTAGTTCAATCATTTAATTGAGGGCAAGGTAATGCAGGACAAGACCACCAAATTATCAACCACATCCCTTGGGACGGGATTAAAAATAAACCATAAGAAGACCAACCTGATGAGGATAAACACCTCAACCAACAACCCAGTCACAGTAGAGGGCAAACCCATACAAGAGGTTGACTCCTTCACCTACCTCGGCAGCATCATAGATAGGCAGGGTGGCACAGACAGCGACGTCACTGCGAGAGTAGGCAAAGCCAGAGCAGCGTTCATCATGCTGAAAAACATCTGGTCATCCAAAGAAACAACCACAACAACTAAGGTGCGTATCTTCAATTCCAACGTGAAAAGCATTCTTCTCTACGGTTCAGAGACGTGGAGAAGGACAAAAAGGACGTTGCAGAAGATACAAACCGTCATCAACTGCTGTCTGAGGCGCATCTTCAGAATCAGGTGGCCAGAAAAAAATAAAAACGAGGAACTGTGGCAGAGAGGAAAACAGGAGCCAGTAGAAAAGCAAATACTGAGGCGAAAGTGGGGATGGATCGGTCACACCCTGAGGAAACCGGCGGCTACTATCACACGCCAGGCTCTGACTTGGAACCCCCAGGGGAAGAGAAAGAGAGGACGGCCCAAAAACAGCTGGAGACGGGACACTGAAGCAGAACTCAAGAACGATGGAATCAGCTGGGGGGAGGCAGAGAGGACAGCCCAAAATGCTGTTAAATGGAGAAAAGTCGTCGGTGGCCTATGCTCCACTGGGAGCGACGGGCCTAAGTAAGTAAGTAAGTAAGTAAGGTAATGCAGCCCAGGTGTGTCAAGACAGGTAATGCACTGGGAGGGAAAATGTTTTTTTACCTGAGGCAGCAGGACAGAGCAGAGAGGCAGCATGTTTGAAGCATGTTTGTTTGCTGATAACAATTGAAAATAAATCATCTTAAACTGGATCTTGACTGAAAACTGGATTTTTGTCTTTTTGATTTTTGAACTTTGAAACTTTTGAAGAAACTTCTTTTTCTATGATCTTTTTTCTTGTCTACAAATGGCCACAACAATATGTTTGCAGACAAGGTAAAAAAAAAAGATTCTCCTAGTGGCTGGGAAGAAGGCCATTACAAAAAACTGGTTCAAGTCTGATCCCCCCAGTAGCAAACAATGGATGTCAATTATAGATTAACTACTGGTGATGGAACATCTCACATATAAGTTGAAAATGAAAGAAGATCTCTTTGTAACGAACTGGGGAAAATGGTTGTCATATAAGGAAAGAAGTGACTCTACGTAACTGTGCACAGGATCTGTTCGATCTTTCTGAATGGTTATTATGTGTTTTTTTTTGTATTAATTTGTTTTATCCTCTTTATCGGGCCGATAATGGCTCTATCGGTTTTGATCGGAGATCAGAAAATAATAGTTCAGAGCGGCCGATCTGATGACGTTTACAACAACAAACGCTGCTTGCGCGTGCGTTCCCACATATCGGATTGGTTTGCTGGGGCAGCAACATCACAGCTGCAGACAGAAGGAGGCTGGAAAAAACCATCAAGAGGGCCGGCTCTGTCGTGGGCTGCTCTCTGGACACAGTACAGGTGGTGGGAGAGAGGAGGATGATGGCTAAGCTGTCATCCATGATGGAGAAGGACTCCCACCCCATGAAGGACCATCAGAGCGCTGGAGAGCTCCTTCAGCGACAGGCTCCTTCACCCTAAATGTGTGAAGGAGCTACAGAAGGTCCTTCCTCCCTGCAGCTGTGAGACTACACAACCAGCACCTCTCACAGTAAACCACAAACATAACAACCTGACAATAAATATACATACCGGAAAATAATGTGCAATATCATTCTCTGCAACGTGCAATTATGTAAATAACTTCTGTAAATATTCATCTGTTATTTTTTATTCTTTATATACTAGTATTTCTTATTATTTATTTTTCTTCTCCTTCTTCTTCTTATTATTGTATATACCAGTTTCCTGTTTGTAGTGTGTTATTATTACTGTGTGATAACTATTTCTATTGTTGCCTCTTGTTTTTTGCACTATCTCCTTTGCTGCTGTAATCTGCAAATGTCCCCTCTGTGGGACTATTAAAGGATTTATTATCTTATTTCTAATCTCATCTCAGACCGAGCGGTCCTGAGGGGGCGTCGGCCTCGCCGGTATGGGAGTTTTACAATGTCTGAAAAGGACAACCAATTTGCAGTTTGCAAGGTGTGTGGAGAGAAGACACCCCGGGGAGGAATGTTACAAAAGAATTTCAACACAACAAAGCTGATACGACATTTCAAAGTTTTTCATATGAAGGAGTATATTGAGTTGTCAAAGTTGGCTGCTGCTAAGGAAGAGAAAGAACAGGAGGTGCAGCGACACCGCCAACTCCTCTGAACGTAACACAGACATGTAAACGACAGCAAGAAAAATAAAGAACTACATCGTAAGGTAATGAATTCATATGCTTTGCTCATCAGCCGCTTTCTGTTGTAGAAGACATCGGGTTTGAAAGTGTCGTTAGCAGCTTGGATACGCGGTGCGCGCTGCCGCGTCGTAAATATTTCACTGATGAAATCCTGTCAGAGTTTTACCAAACTATTTACAGTCCAAAGCCGTCTCAGTCGCTTCACGAGTGACATGTGGAGTTCTAGTGGCAAGAGTTTTGCTTCACTCACAAGAGTTTCCTCACATGCGGCGGATGCTACCGCTAAAGCTTTCACAAAGCTTAATAATTCAACTTAAGCTTTCTGTTTTAAATTCAACTTTTAGAGAGTGACATGTCTGCTGTTGTCTGTGTTGCTGCACATGTTGTACATAATTATTAGCACAGGAAAGCTTAAGCTAGTAAGCTACACTTACTCTTTGTAAGCAGAGTCTAAATCGTCTCTAAGAGTCTGTAGATCAGGGGTGTCCAAAGTCGGTCCTCGAGGGCCGGTGTCCTGCATGTTTTAGATGTGTCCCTTTTTTTAATCAAACCGTGATACAATGAGCTTGGTCATCAACAGAACTATCCAGACTTTGATGACGAGGTGGTGATGACCGGTAATTAGAATCAGGTGTGTTGATGCAGGAAACAATTAAAACATTCAGGACTGCGGCCCTCGAGACCGACTTTGGACACCCCTGCTCTAGAGGGTGAAATAATACTTTAACCTGAAATAAAACAGTCAATTCATGATACTCTCTCATCTCCTAAGTTTTATACCTAATAATAAAATGTTAGTGTTGTGTACATGAGACAACAATATTGACAAACTTATGGATTTATCGCTGTGATCGGTGATCGACCTTCAAAATCCTGATCGGTGCATCTCTAATTATTGGTATTAATATTTTGTATTTGACAGTTTCTTTCCTGATCCGTGGATCTGAGGAATTCGTCTTAAATGTGTTTGTTAACATTGATAATGGAAATAAATCAAAATTGATAAAGAACAAAAATGTGGTGATGTCCTCCATCTCTAGACCTGCCCCCCCTGGCTCTGTGGGCCTGCTGATGGCCGGTGTCTCTTGGACCTTACCTTGGTGTCAGTGTTACGGGCCTCAGGTCCTGAGACCGCTGCAACAAGATTGGAGCTTTGCCTCACGGAGTTGAATCCTCCTAACTCTCCTCTGGAAACCTGGGAAGCAGAATTGAAACGTCAGGAGGGAGCCGGCCGTCTTTCTTCCCCGGAAAGCTTGGTCTGATTTATTTTGGAGACGCCTCTCTCTTCTATTGACTGTAAACTTTTGAAAGAAGGGTGGATAATTCCTGTCAGCCAATGCAATCAGTGTTTAAAAGTGTATGAATGTTGGTGGTGGTCGGAGGGGCCGTTTGGCGCGATATGGCAGCCACGCTTCCATCAGTCTGCAGGGCAGCTGTGGCTACAAAACGTAGCTACCACCACCGTTGAGAATGTGTATGAATGATTAATAGTTTAAGTGTAGCACTTTGAGATTCATTGAATGTACAGTGCATTACAAGTTTAATTTATTATTACGTGCATATTCTCCAAAGGTAAATAGTCGCCAGAGCATACTGAGTGCACGGACACCAGTGAGCATTAAACCAGTTTAAAACAAATATAAAAACATGATTTTCACAAGGTACAAAGAGGAAGGGGTTTAGCGCCTTTAGGGGCCTGATATAAAACTATTGGGTAGACTGGATTATATTTATGTACAGAAATGGGCTGCTAATTATAAGAGTGAATATAATATATAAATATATATATGTATACACATGTATATATATATATATATATATATATATATATATATATATATATATATATATATATATACATATACACACACACATATATGTATGTATGGGTGTGTGTATGTATGTATAGGTAAGTGTGTGAGTATAATTATAGTATAGTTAGTTATTATAAATACATGTTTATAAATTATTAGTGAATGGGGGTATAGAATTAAATATGTAACACTTCTTCCTACTGCTTTTTGCACATGTAAATTAAGATAGTAAGTGTTAAAGTATGAAATTCTTTGTTTTGTTATCTTATTTTCTCTTTAATTGTTGTTTTTTACATGTACAAAATAAAAATAAAAAATGAATAAAAGTTCTCTATTTCTTGGTGATGAATATGGTTTGGGTCACAAAATAATCCTGAAGAAAGAAGATGGCATAAAAATAAGTGTAGATTAAGTTTTCAAAAACTACGTATGAGTGATGCTGGTGCTCTGTTTGAAACCAGATGGGTCATTGTCTCGGTTTCTTTGTTTGGGGCCATGTGGTCAACTGGAAGACAATGTGGTCTTACAGTTGATGTTAGACCTCAGAGTTGAAGTTACACCTTTACCATGTTCAACACGTGGCTGCAGCTCAACACTTGCAACATTGTTAGACTCACTAAATAAACTTTAAAGGTTTCAAACAAAAACGTATTTATATTTCAATTAAACCCGAACACTGACCTGCAGACCAGCAGAGGAAAAGATGGACCTTGGACAGTCCTGGACCTGGTCCTGGACCTGGTCCTGGTCCTGGTCTTTCTCCTTCTCCATTCTTCCAAAATGTTCCAATCTTCAATGTAACGGGAGTTTCTCTGGTCTGAACTAGAGCAGTGGATAAAACAGAGGCGACGCTTCCATAGGACTCCGTTGGAAATCATGGCGGCAGCACTTCCGGGTTATGGAGCCTTTATTTAAAAAACTTTATTAGCAAATGTTGCTCTACAAACCATAGACATATAAACTAGGACGCCCCGTGGAGCTGCTGCGATACATAGATATAAATATATAAAGATATAGATATAAAGACCACCATGTATCGTTAAAAGCTGCTGTTTGACCCGCTCAGGTTTGATATTCCGGGGCTCGAACCCCCGACACACCGAGGATCATGGCGTCCACCGCGGCAGGGAAGCAGCGGATCCCCGAGGTGGCGAAGGTACGAAACCCGGAGCTTAGGGAAGCTAAGCTAAGCTAAGCTAAGCTAAGCTAAGCTAAGCAAAGCAGGGTTTGGACAGGGCACGGGTTTTAGTCATGAAGTCTTAGCGTTTTCAACTGTTTCTGTGTCAAACTGGGGCTGGTGTCGGGCTCACATTCATATGAATTAGTGGAATAAGTTATTATTGATGTATTCATTCAGTTTAATTAGTTTAATCCACACTAGGGTTTCCACCTTTCAGAAATAGAAATAAGGGACGCCCTGATTTCAGCAGCGCAGGAGCAAAAAAAAAGCCCCAAAACTTCTAAACTGCATAAAAATGTGTTTATTTTATATGAAAAAACTAAATGCTTTGATTTAAAGTTTAAAGTGCTTTAATAGCATTTAACTTGCATGACTGTATAGACAGAAAAACCATATAGTAACTGAAATATCCTCCTATGTATATATGTATGTATGTATGTCCACATCAGCCCAGATGTAGAATATACAGGTGAAGAATATGGTGTAAAAGTTAATTTATTTCAATCATTCAACTAGAATGTGGTGTAAAAGTTATTTGTTTTCAATAATTCAACTAGAATATGGTGTAAAAGTTAATTTATTTCAATAATTCAACTAGAATATGGTGTAAAAGTTAATTTATTTCAATAACTGAAATAGAATATGGTGTAAAAGTTAATTTATTTCAATAATTCAACTAGAATGTTGTGTAAAAGTTAATTTATTTCAATAATTCAACTATAATATGGTGTAAAAGTTAATTTATTTCAATAATCCAACTAGAATATGGTGTAAAAGTTAATTTATTTCAATAATTCAATTTAAAAGGTGAAACCTAATATATTACCTAGTCCTATTACATGCAAAGCAAGATATGTTAAACCTTTATTTGTTATAATTTTGATTATGGAGTTGTCTATTGATTTCATAAAATATTCTCTAATTTATTTTTTATTTGGGGTTTTCATAAACTCTGAGTCATAATTACCAAAATTATAACAAATAAAGGTTTGAATTATCTCACTTTGAATGTAGTGGGAAATAATATATTTGTTTCTCCTTTTAGTTAAATTTACTACGAATGACGTTTTGCAATATATTCAAATGTTCCAACCTTCATCTGTATATTATGACATCAATAAATAAGAGCATAATAAATGTCCGTATTGGTTCAATACGGAACGCAACTTTTAATTCCCAACCCCGACCTGGAGGTGAAGCCCGAGTCCTCCCCGCTGTCTGGCACACACACGTATAATAATAATAATAATAATAATAATAATAATAATAATAATAATAATAATAATAATATATAAAGATATGGCACAGACGCAGCAGGTCCTGTTGTCCCGCCACAAAGATTTTGCTGGCCTTTATGTTTCCTGTGTTTTATTTTGTTCATTATTGTTAAATTTAGTGTTGATGTGTGTGTGACAGACGGGGCGTTAATGAAAATACGGGACAAATCGCGTCCCGTATTAGTTCAATACGGGACGCAACATTTTTTTTTTCTCAAATAAAGGACAATTCCGTATTTTACGGGACGGTGGCGACCCTAATCCAGACTTCTGGCAGAGTTTAGTTTAGTTTGGTTAGTTTTTGTTTCAGCAGAACTTTGATCACATCCGGGTTCTTCTGCCTGAAATCTGGAGAAAACATGTTTCATCCAGGGTTCCTACGGGGCTGGAAATCCTGGAAAGTGCTGGAATTTCAATGTTGTGTTTTCAAGGACTGGAAAGTCCTTGAATTTTAGTTTAAGTGCTTGAAATTATAACTCTGTCTTTCACCAAATTGGGATCAGACTGTATAGTTTAGTTATTACAAGGAGAAATAAAATCAGTAAGATGAAACATGACTAGATGTTTACAGCACGATACAATGTACACAATTGTGATAAAAAGTGCAAAAAATAATTATGAGTCTATATATTCCTGTACATATTTTACCCCAGCGATAAGGTGCTTGAAGTTTTTGAAAGTGCTTGAATTTGACCTTGAAAAATGTGTAGGAACCTGCTTCTGGTCGAGTTTTTGTTAGTTTGGTTAGTTTTTGTTTCAGCAGAACTTTGATCACATCCGGGTTCTTCTGCCTGAAATCTGGAGAAAACATGTTTCAAAGTTGGTGGGGGGGGCACTAATGTGCAGTCAACAGCATAGAAAACATATCAGTCGTCGGTAAACTTGGAGTCAAGACCCCCTAAACCCAGACCAGGACCAGAGAGTTTACTTACTTACTTAAAGAGCATATTGCAGGTTGGAGACCCCTGTGAATCAATGTGTAGGAAAATAATGTAGGAACTGAATTTTCATTGAAATACGCATAAATATATACTACAGTGACCTCTGGAGTTGTTTTTGTGAGAGTATTTTACTTCCGCATCTGAAAAAGCTGAACCGGGAGTGACGTCACACTGGGGAGCGCGGTGAATTCAACAATAGGAAAAATAGTGGATCTTAATGTTAGTTGTGACACTGAAGAGGTTGTGAATGTGTATTCACACCAATATGACTAAGAACCCGTTAGTCCCCCCACGTTCTTTTGATTGACAGCTGAAACTCGCTTTTTAAAAGGCTGATTTATGGGTCCGCGTTACACCAACGCAGACCCTACGGCGTAGGTTACGCGGCGACGCACCGAACGCTGCGTGCGCCGCGTAACCTACGCCGTAGGCTACGCCGTCGATTTTACGCGGAACCATAAATCCGCCTTTATTCAAATAACTCCTAAAAGATGGGTGAGTACTTGTAATCTGTCTACGTTTGTACTTTCTAAACAGAAAACAAGCTTATTATCTTCTCTTTTTTCTGATTAAATGCATCCGAAATAGCCGGGTATTTTTAAAACCGAATATTTCCCCCCCTTCGTTTATAAAATAATTTGTATCCACATTACATCGTTGTTAAAAAAAAAAAAAACCCTTCCACACATAACCGAAGATCTGCGTTTTCGACCACATTCATAGGCATTCCAAACCTGTAGATCATCTGTTCTTCCAGCCTTCGGGCCTCCGCTGCGCAGCTACACCGGGATCCGCGGCCCCTTCTCTGTAACGAGCCCGAGTCCCCCGGGGTGTCCCACCACGGAGCTGCCGCGTTAAATCCATGCAGCCCTACGCTGTAGGGTACGCCGTAGGGCTGCGTGTCGCCGCGTACCCTACAGCGTAGGTTCTGCGTCGGTGTAACGCAGTAAACGGTGGTCAAGAGCAGAGACCATTTATTTAATAAATAGCTTGGAGAACAGATGGTGGATCATCTGTAGTTCTGTAGTAAACAAAGGTTGCACGTTAGACGTCAGACTCAGAGCAGATTTGTTGTTGTTTTGGAGCATAATGTGACGTTCGAAAACGCAAAACTCTGGTTGTCTCTGTCTACACGCATCTACATAAACGGAGTTTTCAAAAATCTTAACTTTGCCCGGAGTTTTTTTAAACATTCATTTAAAAAAACGGCAGTAGCTCAGGTGGCAGAGCGGGTCGTCCAATGATCGGAAGGTCGGCGGTTCGAATCCTGCTCCCAGTTTGCTGTCGTAGTGTCCTTGGGCAAGACACCTTACCCACCTTGCCCCGTGTGAATGTGTTTGAATGTGTATGAATGTTGGTGGTGGTCGGAGGGGCCGTTTGGCGCGATATGGCAGCCACGCTTCCGTCAGTCTGCCCCAGGGCAGCTGTGGTTACAAATGTAGCTTACCACCACTGGTGAGAATGTGTATGAATGAATAATGATTTCTGTAAAGCGCTCTGGGTGCCTTGAAGGGCGCTATATAAATCCAAGTCATTATTATTATTATTATTATTATTATTATTATTTGCATTTTCATGTGGATTTCATGTGGTCCAAACATAGGAAAATATCTTCGGTTTAGCAGATACCCGGCTACGTGTGTACGGGGTCTGCGCAGTAAGATGGGGCAGAGCTGTGGAGACGTCTCCCTGCTGCTACGTCATATGACGCAGTGTTCGAAAAAAAAAAAAAGCGTTTTTGGGAGCTTTGCTAAAATCAGCCACTGTTTCCTCTGAATACGTGCCCTTATGTCTTGTAAAACATATTAAATCCTACATTAACTTCTCACATAGTCATTTTCACATAAGGTCAGGTATAATGTCAGGTATAATTTTTGAAAAAACCCTAACCTGCAATGCTCTTTAAAACAAGAAAATACGTGTTTTCAAAATAGGTCGCCTTTAATACGGACTTCATTTTTTTTTTTAGAGGAAGGATGACACTGGGATGGAGGAACTTGCATGGGTATGGTGGGTGGGCAAGTCGGCGGGGGATCCCGGCACAGTTCGTGTGTGTGTGTGTGTGTGTGTGTGTGTGTGTGTGTGTGTGTGTGTGTGTGTGTGTGTGTGTGTGTGTGTGTGTGTGTGTGTGTGTGTGTGTGTGTGTGTGTGTGTGTGTGTGTGTGTGTGTGTGTGTGTGTGTGTGTGTGTGTGTGTGTGTGTGTGACACCATCAGGGAGATTGTGACTGGAGCAGCGGGCCAAGCTGCCCTGTCAAGGTCAGATTATAGAATCAACAATTGTATTGAAAGAAAGGAAACAGGCGGACTCCAGTAATTTTCCGTCTGCCTTAAGTCTGTGGTTCCTCAATGGCGACTCCAAACAGACGAATCTGTGATCAATTCCCGCCAAGCCGAGCTTCCAACTTCTCAAAGGTCCATCCTGCCAATGAGCTCAAAGACTGCCACCGTATATGTATGTAAATGTGTATATGCTGCTGCTGCTTCCACATGCCTGCTGTGTGCTGCTGAGGTCCCCGACTCCCCCACTCTGGCCTTCGGCAGGAGGGTCCCCCCTTATGAGCCTGGTCCTGCTCAAGGTTTCTTCCCTCCTAAAGGGGAGTTTTTCCTTGCCGTTGTTTGGCTCAAGGCTTTTCTCCCACTATGGGAGTTTTTACCTGCCATTGTTTAGATTAGATTAGATTAGAAAACTTTATTGATCCCCAAGGGGAAACTGCTTTGCCACGCAATAAAAACACAAACATCCACTTAACAAACAATACAAACATTTCCATACCATTGCGCAAAGCTTATCAACATGATTGGATACTTCATACAACAGAGTAGGCTGCTCAAAGCAAGTGTTTATGTAATTTTATGTAATAATTGCTCGGGGGATTATATTTATAATTATTACAACATCTGTTGTATTAGACGCTATATAAATGAAATTGAATTGAAAATTGAATTGTATATGTATGTACAGTTGTGTGAAAAAGTGTTTTGCCCCCTTCCTGATTTCTTATTTGCTTTTTGCATGTTTGTCGCACTTAAATGTTTCAGACCATCAAACAAATTTAAATATTAGACAAAGGTAACACAAGTAAACACAAAATGCAGTTTTTAAATGAATGTTTTTATTATTAAGGGGAAAGAAAAATCCAAACCTACGTGGCCCTGTGTGAAAAAGTGATTGCCCCCTAAACCTACCGTATTTTCGCGACCATTCGGCGCACCGTGTGGAAAGGCGCACCCTCATTTTTGTGTGTCATTTTTAGATTTAAAACATACATATGGCGCACCGACCCAAAAGGCGCAGTCTACAGAGCAGAGCTGCACACACGCGTGCCGCAAAACACGCCGGCCGGAAAACACACACACCCGCTGCAGAACGCACACACATGCAGAACGCACACACAAGCACACAAGCGCTTATTTAAAAAATAGAGCGGGAGCAAAACCTCTGTTTCTGCATTAAAGAGCTCCGCTAATTCAGCTGCGCCAGTCCGAATTTCCTCGGTGTCAATCACTTTCTGCACAACAGTAAATAAACTTTTCATACCCCGTTGTGCGGATCCTCCACCGCGCAGAGCCCGTCTCTCCCCAGCGGGGTGGAGCAGCGCGCGTCACAGCGGCTTTAACCGGGAATGTGACCTGTTCGGACCGGCTGGGACCGAAGCCACCCACCTGTATGGGAGTAGGGGCTCCCGGGGAAAGACCAGCGGCATTTCGGCCGGATCTGCCCCGGGGATGGTGCGCCCTGGCCCGGCAAACCCGCGGCGGGAGCCTGGCGGCTCCTGAGCGCATCCTCTGCATCTTGGTTAGGCTACCAGAGATCAAACCGACAGATTTGCCTGAAAATCTCGCAGGGTGAAGTTGTTCCGACCTGGGACAGACCCCTGAATAAATAAAGGTAAGAAAATAAACGTTTCATACCCCGTTGTGCTGCGTTGTGCTGCGTTGTGCTGCGGATCCCGACCGCGGCGGTCCCGGGTCCCGCGTCCCGCGTCCCGGGTCCCGCGTCCCGGGTCCCGCTCCGCGCTGGTCCCGGGTCCGCTCCCCGTCTGCTCCCCCGCGCTGGACCCGCTCACACACGCGCTGTCGGGGAGCCGGTACCGGGGTTTGTATCCGACAGGAGCTCCAGTCCGAATTTCCAGACCTGTCTCAGCCACCTGATCATCATCATCCCTTCATCCAGCCCCCCCCTTTCCATTCGTCCTTATAATGACTCCGGCTGGAAACGTCTTATGCAAAGTTTTTCTTTTAAAAATCACCATAGGTTTCTGTCCATCAGCTGCGCCAGTCAAGCGCTACATAAATGAGAAGCTGTGTGTCGCGCCGCGAATACACACCCGCGCATGTCGGGGTCCGGTACCGGGTTTGTAACCGACAGATTTGGCTGCAAATTTCGGAGGGTGAAGCTGATCAGACCTGAGACAGACCCCAGAAATCTCTGCTCGCAAAGCGGCCGGGAACCAGGTCGATTGGACCGCTTGGGGAACCAGGAAGTCCGGTTGCAGCAGCGCCCATCACCGCGCTGCTCCAGCCGCTGCTTTAACCGGGGAAAGTCACCGGTTCCGACATGCAAAACACACGCGCGCTGCAGAACAAGTGTGCTTATTTAAATAGAGCGGGAGCAAAACTTAGTTTGATTGTATTTTATTTCACTTTACACATCAAGCAAATCCTTAAAAGTTTTCATCTTCTGTTTCGCATTAAACAGCTCAGTGGATGGTCTCATTCAGCTTCACCCGCCCCCTTCTCCCTTTACCGTTCTCATGGCCGGCCTTACATTACCGTAATTCAGGTAATAGACACGGCGCACCGTTTCTTAAGGCGCCCGGCACATTTAAAAAAAAAAAAAAAAAAAAAAAGTTGCGCCTTATGGTCGCGAAAATACGGTAATAACTGGTTTGGCCATTCTTAGCAGCAACAACTGCAATCAAGCGTTTGCGATAACTGGCAATGAGTCTTTTCCAGCTGTGGAGGAATTTTGGCCCACTCATCTTTGCGAAATTGTTGTAATTCAGCCACATTGGAGGGTTTTTGATCATGAACAGCCTTTTTAAGGTCATGCCACAGCATCTCAATCGGATTCAGGTCGGGACTTTGACTAGGCTACTCCAAAGTCTTCATTTTGTTTTTCTTAAACCATTCAGATATGGACTTGCTGGTGTGTTTTGGATCATTGTCCTGCTGCAGAACCCAAGTGCGCTTTAGCTTGAGGTCACGAACAGATGGCCGGACATTCTCCTTCAGGATTTTTTGGTAGACGGCAGAATTCATTCATGGTCTTCCTGGGCCTGAAGCAGCAAAACAGCCCAGACCATCACACTACCACCACCATGTTTTGCTGTTTGTATTAGGGCTGGGCGATATAGCGAGTATAGTCGATGTATCTTGGCTTCTACTCTGTGTGATGTACAAAATGACTATGTCGTGAATATTCGAGTATACATTGTCAGGCATTTGCTTTTAGCCGCGTGCATTAAATTACAGGCTTTTCACACTCTCGTCTCTCCTTCTTAGAGACATAAAACAAGCGCCCCCTGTTAGATATGTCAGTCACGTGCTGTCGTGCGTGCATCGTTATACGACCAGCAGCTGGTGTCAGGCGCTGCTGTCCGGTCCACCGGTCAGTTCCACCCCACTTTAACTTAACTTTAATTTAACTTTAACTTTCCCAACTTTCCCTGTTTGAAAGTTGGGAAAAGCCGTGAGCTCATCCGCGTGTTTGCTACGCGCAACGGACTCTTTTCAAAGAAAACTGGGACGGTTTAGTAAAGACGGTAGGGGATGTTTTCTCCTCACACGACGCGCACAGCTCTCTGGAGAGACGAGGGGCCGCTCAGTGCGACACGCTTCCGCGCGCAGCCCAGCCTCTCTCTTCCAGAGCTGAGAAACGTCACCTCGTGTTGCTTAAATGCTTAAATTCAATCGGGTAAATTGGAAATTTCTATTGGCAACTTTACACAAATTTGGGTTTGGCAAATCTTTTATCATTTGGATAAAGATATTATATAGCTCTCCCAAGGCATGTGTAAGGACAAACGATCAAATTTCAACAAGCTTTAACTTGCAAAGAAGTATCAGAAAGGGTTGTCCTCTTTCTCCCTCACTATTTATTGAGCCCTTAGCAGCTGCTATTAGGCAAAACCAAAATATTAAAGGCATACAATGCAAAACATTAGATCACAAAATAAGTCTTTATGCTGAGGATGTACTAATCTTCCTCCAGAACTCACAAACCTCACTATCACAGACAATTGCGCTTATAGATGGATTTTCATCTCTGTCTGACTACTCCATCAGCTGGTCCAAATCCAGTTTTGTGCATCAACTGCAATTTCCAGAATACAGCCACTACTAAATTACAATCAGGAAACATTAGATATCTAGGCATAAACATCTCCCCTCGACTGTTAGAGTTAATAAAACTAAATTATGTTCAGCTCTTAAGAAGAATAGAGGATGATCTTACCCGATGGAACTCTCTTCCTATTTCACTGATGGGGAGAATTGTCACCATCGAAATGATGGTTTTACCAATGTTAGGTCTAAATCAACTTTAAACCAAGTTCGTAACGAAGATAGACACCAGAGACCTCTGGAATGATCTTTAACGTGCTTCTGCAGAAGGGGGAAGCAAGGTAGGAGTGCAGAGTAAACAAGACTCTCAGTGAGGACTCAGTGACAGCAAATGTTTCCCACAGTTCCTCCTCTGCATGATGCTTTTATTGAGAAACTTGACAGAAACTGACCGTTATGGACAGTGGGAGGAAGAGATAGGGTGTGATTGAATCAGGACATTCCAAACCCTGAGAAGATCAGGAAGTGGCAGTTGTGACATCTGTTGACAGAAGGACAAAAACAAGTTTAACCTTTAATTAACCTTTCAACCAAAAATAAATATATTTTTTCAATGATACCATCAGAACCCCCTCCTTCTTGGTTTAAGTCACTGGATCCATACGTGTCAAAATTCCTGTGGAAAAATAAAACACCACGTATTAGCTTAAAGACATTACAAAAATCCAAAGACTGTGGAGGCTTAGACTTACCCAACGTCCAGTAATATTTCTTAGTTAATAAGTTACAGTATATCTTAAAATGGTGCAAAAATCACTCACTAGATAGTCAATGGCTGGATTCAGAAGTGTTTTGCAACGATTTGGAAATCTCAGATCTACCATTTATCGGTAAAAATATTAAACATCATAAATGCTTTAAAAGCATTAATATTAGCTAATCTCTGACAGCCTGGTGGGACTTCCTTTTAAAATAGCCAAAGTCTCACTTTTTCCATGTGATCGCACACCCATCTGGAACAACCAAGACATTCTGAAAAATGATAAAATGATGGTCAACTTTACTCAATGGAGAAACCAAGGAATAAAGTATCTACAACATATAATCATAAGTGGACATTTTGTACCATTTAACACACTCACTGTTCAATATGGAATTAGCACTAACACATTTTTAGAATACCAACAACTTAAGTCCATAATAAAAAAATTAAAAAAAGACAACCAACTGGATCTGCAACTTCCCGCTAAGTAGGGCTGGGCAATATATCGAATATACTCGATGTATCGCGGCTTCTACTCTGTGCAATGTACAAAATGACTATCGTGAATATTCGAGTATACATTGTCACGCATTTGCTTTTAGCAGGGCATTAAATTGCAGGCTTTTCTCACTCTTTCTCGTCTCGTCTCTCTTTCTCAGAGACATAAAACAAGCGCACCTACTTGCATACGTCAGTCACGTGCGTTTGACCAAGTTGTGATTTCCCCCTTTTTGCATGAAAGTTTAAAATGAGCATATATTAATGAAGTATGAACAAGAATGTTTTAATGTAGACATATAGAATCATCATACTGGTGTGATTGTATGCATCAAAGTGTTAATTCAAGGCTAACACAAAATATTGAGATATATATTGTGTATCGTGACATGGCCTAAAAATATTGAGATATTAATAAAAGGCCATATCGCCCAGTCCTACCACTAAGTATAGTAGTTACTTAATCCAAAAACCTCAAAATTACTATTGAAACTCTACAGGTTAATGTCCAAAATAGATAGTCTCTCTTCCGATTTCCAAATGGGCGGCTGACCTCTCTCTTAACAGTAACCAAATCTCTTGGTCTTGTTTAAATAATTACACTATGACCAAGGAGATTATCTTCATTTCATCAACTCGAACTGTTGAATCACTTTTCTAAGCCCAACGGCACAACGCAGCTCAAACAGCAGGTGTATCCGCCCCTTTATTCTGATTGGTTTAAGAGTAAATCGTTCCCCACGTGGGGTGCGCTCTTATAATTGGCTGAAACAGTCAAAGTCAAAGTCAAAGTAGCTTTATTATCGTTCCTTCACATGTCAGACATACAAAGAATCGAGAGGACGTTTCCCACTTCCCTCGGTGAAACGAAGGAAGATATCTGATTGGTTGCAGATCCTTCCGTGTTAAAAAAAACGCATTTGTGAATCGAGTCACGTCAGGGGAGTCTCAAAAGTCACATGCAAATCCAGCGCAGCTCACAGACAAAAAAAACGTTTGTAAATCAGGTTATATTTGTGTGTGCATCAAAAATACACTTGTATATCTTATCCTACACACGTGTGAATTTTGTCCTTTGCATTTGTGAATAATGACACTGTTCTACCTCCATACTTGAAACTGAAAAGGTTTTTGATAATGCAGCCAAAAAGTAAATCATCTTCTCTATTACAGAATCATAAAGGAAGACCCAAAAGACACTGCTGTGATGATTGGGAGCAAGTCTTCACCACTTCATCAAACCTGAAGATCCATGAGAAAACTCACACTGGTGATAAACCATACAGCTGTGATCAGTGTGGTGCGGCTTTTACCCGACAACATCATCTGAAGCGACACCAACGTATTCACACTGGAAACAAGCCTTACAAGTGTGATCAGTGTGGAGTGGCTTTTGTCCAGAAACATCACCTAACGACTCACCAACGTATTCGCACTGGAAACAAGCCTTACAGGTGTGATCAGTGTGGGGCGGCTTTTGCCCAGCAAGGTCATTTGACGACTCACCAACGTATTCACACTGGAGACAAGCCTTACAGATGCGATCATTGTGGAAAGGCTTTTACCGAGCAATGTCATTTGACGAGACATCAACGTATTCACACTGGAGACAAGCCCTACAGGTGTGATCAGTGTGGAGCGGCTTTTGCCGAGCCAGGTACTCTAACGAGACATCAACGTATTCACACTGGAAACAAGCCTTACAGGTGCGATCAGTGTGGAGCGGCTTTTGCCCAGCGAGGTCATTTGACGAGTCACCAACGTATTCACACTGGAGACAAGCCTTACAGGTGTGATCAGTGTGGAGCAGCTTTTGCCGCGCAAGGTGCTCTAACGAGACACCAACGTATTCACACAGACAGCCTTACAGGTGTGATCAGTGTGGAATTGCTTTTGCCCAGCGAGGTCATTTGACGAGACATCAACGTATTCACACTGGATAAAAAGTGTACATTTGTGATCAGTGCTGATATCATTTATTTTGAGAGTTCATTTAAAATGCACCAATGTAGTTTAGTCAATTTAGTTTGAAAGAAATAATTCTGGTGGTTCGATTGTGGGAAACATTTTGAATAGTTTTTTTAAAAAGCAGTAGATTCTTACAGTTGTAATAGCTGTTCAGTTATAACCAGATTTAGAAAATGAAGTAGAATTCAATTCAAAAGTCTTTATTTTGAACATGAGGGTAGTGTAAGTAACAGACATGTTCAAACATACTTGAACAATGAATGCAAGAGATTCTTTTTTTTTTAAGCAGCAGCAGTTTTGGCATGTTGAAAAAGAAGTAGGAAGTAAAAAAACTTCTCTTATCCCTTGAACTCAATACCATGTTTTCACATAGACCCTTGTTATTAGATGTCAAAAATCTTGATGTATTGAGAAGTTACACAAATTCACATTAACAATTTTACACAGTGTAAACATATTGTGGTATACGTGAGTATAAATTTGCAGATACCTGAGTGATTATTGCCATTTGCAGTTACATGTCCCTCTATATAAACACTATTTACCCTGTATTCATCTATACATAAAAGCATACATTATTTACCGTGTACAATCTTATTCATTACAGGCATTCTCACACAAATATTTCTAGATGCATCAAAGCATATATGTGTGTTTGTGCGTGTGCATATATATATATATATATATATATATATATATATATATATATATATATATATATATATAATAGAATATAAAATAATAGACGGATACACACATTTCCACGTACATATACACCCACAAGTCCAGTCCACCCCACCATCCCCTCACCCAGCGCAGAATGAGGAAGTCAGCCGTCCCGATCGGCCAACACAATACAAATGATGAGAAAAGATATGAGAAATATTTGTTGGGCCACAGTCCGATATGAACTATGGATTGTGTGATTGTATGAACAGTTGAGGCCTTGGGTCAGCTTTGAGGCCCAGTTCTGGGGTCTCAGGCTGAGACCAGCCTCGAGTTTATGATACCTGACCCATGGTTTGGAACAAAGGAAACCCCATGGACGCAAAGCTCAACCAGGATTTACATCTAAGGCCCTGCAGTGATAAGGAACAGCCCCTGATTGGACACAGACCCCAAGCCACAGGGTGGGCCTTGACTTCCTGGGCCAGCTATAAAAGGAAAAGCTCTCTTCTCCTCTGCTCCGTCCATTTTGCAGCGAGTGGCACGCAAGTTTTCTGAGCCCAAACAGGAGCCGAACCAGGGACCCTGCAGGCCTCGACGTGAACGCCTTTGGACCGACCTGGAGCTGAAGGAGGCCCAGCTGCTGTGCCCATGTATTCCCCTCATCCACACTGGTCCTCATCTGGGGCCTGTACTACGAAGCGGGATTTGGGGTTAGCGAGGTAACTTCAGGTTTAACCCTGGGTTTTCAGGACTACGACGGTGGTTCACTTCTCACCGGGGTACATCGCCATGGTAACTTATGCTGAACAGCTAACCTGCTCCGGAGCAGGTTATGTTCGAGATACAGATCGCCGGGTATAAAAGCACCGCCCACTGACCAATCAGCTCTCTTGGAAAATGGCATGCCCTTTCGAAGAATTTAATTTGAACACGACATGAACTTTTAATTTCAAGTCTAAATATTAAGTTAAATCACAGTGTAATTTATCCTTTGCTCTTCGCTACTGAAATAAGCGGCTCTGACAGTGGACTTCTCCATGCTTGCGATTGGTCATGCGCTGAAAACACTGCCCCTTTTATGTGCACGCGCTCATATCCAGATTGGAGAAACCTGGGTTGATATACCGAGTTGATAACCACCGTCGTGTGACCGCTTAGCGTGATTGCAATTGTCCGGGTTAGTGAATCTGGATAAGGAAAAGATATCCTGGGTATGTTGAACTTGCTTCGTAGTACAGGCCCCTGGACCAGGAGAGAGAGAGAGACGCTCTTTATCAGGATCCCCTGCTGAGCGTAACTACTCTTTGTTTCATCAAGAAACACTGACCAGCCGGATCAAACCACTTTCTCTTCATTTACAAAGATTCACGTAAGAGGCTGTTCTGCGTCTGGGCAGAGAAACTTAGTAACACATTTTAAAAGTTAGTTTTACGTTGTGAGCCGGACTGGTGATCCCGTCACAATTGTGCTCATTAGTTGAGTGTGTTTGTTTATCTTATCGTTTTCTCCCCTAATTCTGCTCCTACTACCACCCCCACCCCCCTTCAGGTAATCTGAAGTTTTGTGTACATGTTTAGTTAGTTGTTGTTTTTGGGTAGTTTAGCCATCAGAATTTATCCGAAGTGTTGTTTTACCATCTACCTCGTGTAAATAAATTCTGATTAATTTGAATGAGAGAAGTTGTTTCTGCTTATTTGTCACAACTGTTGTTGCAAGGCCTTTGTTCAAACGCCTCCCTTCACTATTATTCTGAAGAATAATCTACCTTGAGACTGATTTTTGCTTGTTTATTAGTTTAGTTATCTTTTTCCTGATTAAATCAGGTGGTGCCCCATTTTGATTAAGTCATTTTGATAATTCAATTTGATA
This sequence comes from Cololabis saira, assembly GCF_033807715.1. Lineage (NCBI taxonomy): Eukaryota > Metazoa > Chordata > Actinopteri > Beloniformes > Belonidae > Cololabis > Cololabis saira. The sequence continues at coordinate 41,575,183 of NC_084601.1, forward strand.
ATCTACTTTATTAATTATTAATGATTGTCCTTCGACAATCATATATATATTTATATATATAAATACACATACTTTGATCTACTTCCAAATCCTGTTTCCATAGTTTGCCCTCAATGATTAGATTTGTGTTAATTAAACAACCTCAGACTCAACATCAGAAAAGGCTCTGTGGTGCAATGGTAGCGCGTCTGACTCTGACTCTGATGTGTTCAACTCACATCAGGGTCATAATGAACTTTCAGTTTTTTTATTTATCCATCCTCACGAGCAGTGGCGGCTTGTCAATAGGGGGCGCTAGGGCGGCGCCCCCAATAAAATTACAGGAAAAAATATCCACCTTATTCCTGGAGCCTCTACTGTAGAATCGGCTGTGGGAGTAACTTCCGGTTAGACGCCGGAAGTTGCGTAACGCCATCGACTAACCATGGCAGCTGAGCATGAACAGCGGTTTATTTTAAAGCAATTTGCTTTCAATCTAGCAGAGAAGTTACGGTTTTGTTTTCTGACATTTAATGTTTAACATGTTTATCAACCGTAGCATTTACTAAAATGTCCTTGCGGAGCTCGGGTACGTCGTTTTGTGGAGGAAAACCTGCATCATACTTTGTGGCTCGGATCCGACAAACACCGGAGGAGGGACGGGAATCCTCAGAGGATTGACAGGAATGTCATGAGAATATCAGGTGTGATTTCAGGTTAATGTCATGAGAATATCAGGTGTGATTTCAGGTTAATGTCATGAGAATATCAGGTGTGATTTCAGGTTAATGTCATGAGAATATCAGGTGTGATTTCAGGTTAATGTCATGAGAATATTAGGTATGATTTCAGGTTAATGTCATGAGAACAGCAGGTGTGATTTCAGGTTAATGTCATGAGAACATCAGGTGTGATTTCAGGTGTATGGAGGACACAGCATTGTAGTATTTGTCCGGTAATGACAACCTTTAGTATTATTTATTATTATTTTCTGTGCAGTTAAAATACAAAGTGTGTTTATGGCACGGACTGCAGGGCAGCATTAGAATAAAAATACAATAGTTTCACTACAGACATGTTGATAAGAAAAAAGTTTTTTGTTAATTAAATTTTAAATCTTAGCTGTGATCAGTACTCGAGTTGTAAAAAAAGAAATCAGGGGGGATGGTGGATTTTATCATATGGGGACAGATAATTTTTGCTGATTACAAATAATATAATATATATTACAAATAATAGCAGTGACCAAAACAGCTGCAGAAATACTGCAGGAATGACATAGCAGCAGTTAAATGCAGCCTTCTGTAAGCTTTAAATATCCACTGGGCTTACATCTAATACATCAAAACACAACAATAAAAAACACTTTTCTGAACTTATCAATATGACTCTGTCCTTCACAGGATAAGTAAAATGGATCACTGCAAAAACTCACAATCTTAACAAGAATATTTGTCTTATTTCTAGTTAAAATGTCTCATTTTAGTAAAAAAAAAATCTCATTACACTTAAAACAAGACTCATCACTGGAAAAAACAACAATTTTCACCCGTTTCAAGTAGATTTTCACTTGAAATAAGTAAAAAAAATCTGCCAGTGGAACAAGATGTTATTGCTTGTAATGAGAAGATAAATCTTGTCCCACTGGCAGATTTTTCTACTTATTTCAGGTGGAAATTTACTTGATACAGGTGAAAATTGTCAAATGTTATTTTTCTGGTGATGACTCTAAATGTTGAAATAGCAGTAAAACCACATTCATTGATGAAACGACATAAGGGATGGAAAGGGGGATGATTTGGACCGTTTTTATTTCAGGAGGGATCTCATCCCCCCTCATCTCGAGTACTGATAAGTAACAATATTTACCCACCTGGAGGAGTATCCACTTTGCCCATTGGGAAGAATGAGATACTTCTCATCTTCTAAGCATTTCTTCACTTCTTCAGGTCGTCCTCCCATCCCTCAACAGCAGGAGGCAGAGGTAAGATGATATTGTCCCGTTTGAGCTGTGACAGGTGGTGTTTCCACATGTTTTATATCCCCAACGCTCGGAGAAAGAGGGTTAACGCGTTCACTCAGCATGTAAACAAACGCCGGTTCCGGCAGCACCGGAAGTAGCACCCACAATTCGCGCAAAGCCTCATGGGGCGTAGGAATAAGGTGGATAAAAAAAAATTTCCTCCACATATATTCCTATTTCCCACAAAATTCTCTGTGTTCCAAACACTTTTTATGGACCTCAAGTTCTGCATATGCTATAAGTCCCACTGGACTATTCTCTTGGTACTCAGACCAACCATGGCACTCTGGCCATTCTCTCTTTAATGTTACCCGAGATATTAAACCTTTTTTAGAAGAGCGAGTCAAATTCGAAGGCAGGAGAAGCAAAGCATCATCACAACACAATCAAAGTCAAGTGTTATGAAATTGCAAGCGTTCCTAAACATCTCTACAATAACGTTCTCAATAACCTCTGCTCACAACCACACAGCGGACTTACCTAAAATTTTGGGATGACGTCAACCCTTCTCTGGTACTCCAGTTCACAGACTTTCGACAACAGCCCAGCAACAATAATTTGGGATTTTGTAAATGGACCCCTTTTACCTCTGAGTAATTTGGATAAAAGTCACTGGTGTGTCGTTGGACTGGAAAGAGGAGTTTCCATCGAAGGTCTATTGTCATCCGGGTCACAGCACCAAATTGTTGAAGAATAATATAAAATCCAGTTCAGGAATCCGCTGTGGGGTTGAGAGTTTTATTTCAGTAAGCCGGCGGTGGGCAGGACCAGCACAGATCGTGTCTGAAGTTGGTATGCCGACCCAGAGAGGTTTGACAACAGGGCTTTTATACAAAAACTTCAAAGCACAGACGGCAAGAATTAACAACCCAAAGGTGAAAGACAAGGAGCAATTAAAAGCTATTTACAGTCAGATGTGATCGTTCAGTTTGGAACTACCCCATAGTAAGTCAGGAAGTCCATCATATGGCATCCCTGTGGATCAAGTCCTCGTCTCTGCAGGGGCAGGAAGCCGAAGCCACTTCGATGGTGCCGTCTCAGCAGGGGTGCAGGAAGCGGGAAATTGTGTGGCAATGTGTCTCAAGCAGGGGTATGAGGCTGAAGCCACCTGCAAGGCGTCGTCCCTGCAGGGGTTCAGGAAGCTGACATTCAGGTCGACCACGGTGCTGTCACAATGCCTCATCACATGGAATTTTTAATTTTGCACACTGATTTCAAAGAATGTCAGTTTCTGTAATTCAGAGGGAAGCAAGAGTTAAAATATGTCCCTCAGCATGAGCCTCTCAGAGCATGCAGGAGAAAACCTGCAGTATCCATCTTGCTGTCAAGACTTGTAGCAGAATTCTTTTACAGGATTTTTTTGTTATGCCCGCCGACTTTGCAGGTCAAAGCATGTCAGTTTCTGTAGTGTAGCGGTTATCAAGTTAGCACGTGAAACGTCCCATTTGAATCTTGGTGGAAAATTGAAACTTTACAGTGTTATTATTTGGACTTGGAAAACCACTCCAGTCCTCTTCAGGACAGGAAGGCCGACCATCTCTTGCTTGCATTGGCTCTCATTGCAGTTCCACAACTGTCAAAAAGAAAGTCATTCACCTACACTTTAAAATGTCCAACTTTACAGGAAAAAAGAAACATTAACTGCCTGCTATAAAAAAAGGGAAAAATTGTTTTTTCTCAATGTTTTTTTTTCACACCCATGACATCTCTGTGGTGGATGATTTTTTATTCTACCACAACAGGACAACTAATATGAAGCCATACATTTATTTCTAATATGATTGATGTTGTGCCACAGGGGAGGTGCTGGTTCAGTTAAAGAGTCATTAATGATTGTTGAAGGACAATCATTAATAAAGTAGATTATCAAATTGAATCAAAATGACAATCAAAACAGCTGATGTTATCAGGAAAATGATAACTTAACAGCAAAATTCAGTCTCAAGGTAGATTATTCTGCAGAATAATAGTGAAGGGAGGAGTCCGAGCACAGGCATTTGCAACAGCAGTTGTGACAAATATGTGTAAAATAAGCACAAACAACTTCTCTCATTCGAATTAATCAGAATTTATTTACACAAGTGTCAAGAAGATGGCAAAACAACGTTTTGGATAAATTCTGATGACTAAACTACCCAAAAACAACAACTAACTAAACATGAACACAAAACTTCAGACTATCTGTGTGTGTGTGTGTGTGTGTGTGTGTGTGTGTGTGTGTGTGTGTGTGTGTGTGTGTGTGTGTGTGTGTGTGTGTGTGTGTGTGTGTGTGTGTGTGTGTGTGTGTGTGTGTGGGGAGGGGGGGGGGGGGGTTGGTAGGAGCAGAATGAGGGGAGAAAACAATAAGATAAACAAACACACTCAACTAATGAGCACAGTTGTGACGGGATCACCAGTCCGGCTCACAACGTAAAACTAACTTTTAAAATGTGTTACTAAGTTTCTCTGCCCAGACACAGGAACAGCCTCTTACATGAATCTTTGTAAATGAAGAGAAAGTGGTTTGATCCGGCTGGTCAGTGTTTCTTGATGAAACAAAGAGTAGTTACGCTCAGCAGGGGATCCTGATAAGGAGTGGCTCTCTCTCTCTCCTGGTCCAGATGAGGAGCAGTGTGGATGAGGGGAACACATGGGCACAGCAGCTGGGCCTCCTTCAGCTCCAGGTCGGTCCAAAGGCGTTCACGTTGAGGAATGCAGAGTTCAGGGGCCTCAGCCTGAGGCCCTTAACTGTTCATATAATTACACAATCCATAGTTCATATGGGACTGTGGCCCAACAAATATTTCTGATATCTTTTCTCTTTTCTTGATGCATGTTAACTGAACTCTCAAAATAAATGATATCAGCACTGATCACAAATGTACAATTTTTATCCAGTGTGAATACGTTGATGTTTCGTCAATTGATCGTGCCGGGCAAAAGCCGCTCCACACTGATCACATCTGTAAGGCTTGTCTCCAGTGTGAATACGTTGGTGACTCGACAAATGATCTTGCCGGGCAAAAGTCGCTCCACACTGATCACACCTGTAGGGCTTGTCTCCAGTGTGAATACGTCGATGTCTCGTCAAATGACCTTGCTCGGCAAAAGCCGCTCCACACTGATCACACCTGTAAGGCTTGTCTCGAGTGTGAATACGTTGGTGTCTCGTTAGGGTACCTTGCTCGGCAAAAGCCGCCCCACACTGATCACACCTGTAAGGCTTGTCTCCAGTGTGAATACGTTGGTGTCTCGTTAGAGTACCTTGCTGGGCAAAAGTCACTCCACACTGATCACACCTGTAGGGCTTGTTTCCCGTGTGAATACGTCGATGTCTCGTCAAATGACCTTGCTCGGCAAAAGTCCCTCCACACTGATCACACCTGTAAGGCTTGTCTCCAGTGTGAATACGTTGATGTCTCGTCAAATGACCTTGCAGGGCAAAAGCCGCTCCACACTGATCACAGCTGTATGGTTTATCACCAGTGTGAATACGTTGGTGACTCGTCAAATGACCTTGCCGGGCAAAAGCCGCTCCACACTGATCGCATCTGTAAGGCTTGTCTCCAGAGTGAATACGTTGGTGAGTCGTTAGGTTACTTTGCTGGGCAAAAGCCACGCCACACTGATCACACCTGTAAGGCTTGTCTCCAGTGTGAATACGTTGATGACGAATTAGAGCACTTTTATCGGTAAAAGCCGCTCCACACTGATCACACCTGTAGGACTTGTCTCCAGTGTGAATACGTTGGTGATTCTTTAGATGATCTCGTCGGGTAAAAGCCGCACCACACTGATCACAGCAGTATGGTTTATCACCAGTGTGAGTTTTCTTATGGATCTTCAGGTTTGATGAAGTGGTGAAGACTTGTTCGCAATCATCACAGCAGTATCTTTTGGGTCTTCCTTTATGATTCTGTAATAGAGACGATGACTTACATTATCTTGGCTGCATTATCAAAAGCCTTTTCAGTTTCAAGTATGGAGCTAGAACAGTCTCATAATTCACACATGCACAGTACAAAATTCACAAATGCACACGCCGATCCACAAATGCAAAAGCCCAAAATTCACACGTGCTTAGGACAAGATACACAAATGTATTTTTGATTCACACACAAATATAACCTGATTTACAAACGTTTTTTTTTGTCTGTGAGCTGCGCTGGATTTGCGTGCGACTTTTGAGACTCTACTCCCCTGACTTGACTCGATTCACAAATGCGTTTTTTTTAACACAGAAGGATCTGCAACCAATCAGATATCTTCCTTTGTTTCAGCCAGTCATAAGAGCGCACCCTACGTGGGAGATGATTTACTCGTAAACCAACCAGATTATAGGGCGGATACACCTGCTGTTTGAGCTGCGTCACGCCGTTGGCTTGTGTGATTCAATACTTCCGAGTTGGTGGAGTAAAGATAAATAAACAAGACAGCAACACAGGATGGAGAGGAGATCACTGCTCTGCTTTTCTTGTGATCTCGGTAAAGAAAACAGCGCGATCGGAGAATGCTTGTCGGGCCGTTCAACCAGAGCCGCCGGGAGACTGGAGAGCTTAAGTCCTGCCGATGCAGCAAATGATGATGAGAAACAGCGGAGATATTTATGTACGTATTACCACCCCCTCGCCCCCACTAGGTAATGAAGCGTATAATCGGGGACCAGAGAGAATGCAGTTCTGCCGAATGATGTTTAGTGAAGGCAGACATTATCTCATTACTGATATGATTTAACAGAAGATTCCTAAATTGATTAATACATAGATTGGATTTTTGTTTCCAGTTCATTAGAATGGTTTTCTTTGCGATACATAAGGCAGTGAGAACCAAGTGAGCCAGGTTTTTTTGATTTGATTTATTTTATTTTTGTACATGTAAAAAAAAATAAATACACTTCATGAGAAGTTTAAGAAAACAAAACATAAAAACAAAGAATTTCATCCTTTAAAACTTGCTATCTTGATTTACATGTGCCAAAAAAGGAGAGGGAGGGGAGAAAAAAAAACATCTTCACACCGAGTATAATATACAGTGTCAAGGTGCAAAAAACACCTCGGCACACAAAGCAACAAACATCATCACAAGACTTGCATGTGGGGGAGGGGGGGTTGGTGGGGGGATCCCGGCACAGTACATCCAAGTGATCGCCGCGGCTTAGTGGCGCTCGAAACCAGGAGACTGCGTTGGAGGAAGGTGTTGAGTTGAGGGAGGTGTGGTTATCAGCAAGTGTTTGTGTGAGCGGTAGGTCCGTGAACTTCGCTCAGAGCTGCTCCTCAGCCAATGTCCTTGATGTTATCAGACGGCTCAGTCAGTTCTGAAAACAGGTCCACAGATGTTTCTGGAGAGGGGAGGATTAGTGGGGGCAGAGTCCCTTGTTTACATTCCACCAGGGAGATTGTGACTAGAGCGGTCGGCCAAAACCGCTCTGTCAAGGCCAGATTATAGAATAAACTATTATATTGCAAAGAACAGAGAGACTCAGTAATTTTCCGTCTGCCTTTAGTCTCTGGTTCATCAATGGCGACTCCAAACAGACAAATTTGTGATCAATTCCCGCAAAGCCGAGCTTCCAACTTCTCCAAGGTCTTCTCCATCTTGACAATGAGCTCAAAGACCGCCGCTAGCCTGCAATTCTGTTCAAGAATCGCATCCAGCTTACGGCTTTGCTCCCCCAGCGTTAATGCGTTAATTATGAAGGCATCTTCGATGTCCTCGACAGACAGGATCGCCAAACACAACGGTTTCCAATGTTTCCAGGAATCCATTGTGTATCCAGCAAAAAATGTCCCATCGGGGCAAGAGGGCTCCCTTATCCCCCGACTTCTCATCGCAAAAATGTGGTCAATTGTGCTGAGAGACCAGTTAATCAATTCCATGATTGTAGAATTTCGGAGGAGTGAAAAGGAGAGACAGGACAAAAAGCAGTAGCAGGGCAGATAGTTAAGGGAGAGGAGCAGAAAAGAGTCCGCCTTCGCCGAGAGCCGGAAGAAGATACACACACACACACACACACACACACACACACACACACACACACACACACACACACACACACACACACACACACACACACACACACACACACACACACACACTAACGTTTTAGCACATGATGGTACTTTGACCAATCTGCCAATAAGTGAAACTGGCAAGCTCTCATGGACACAGCACGCTTTACTCCACATGGTTCTCATCTTGGTGGAGCAGCAGTAAGACATCCATTACCTATAGGACAATTTCAAGGCAACAGGGACGGGTGTGCTCATACAAGGCACTCTTGGTGCTCCTGCTCCTGGCTGGTGATATACATCTTAATCCTGGCCCGACCATGTTGGAACAACAGGCGAGCTCTATGGCGCAGGTGAGGCCCATGTCGCTGCCACCGCTCCTACGAGCTGAGCCACCCGGAACTAAAGCGCAGCAAAGCTGGTCCGATCGGCTGCTGGCCCAGATCCAGGAAGCACTGGAGCAGCAGTGCGAAGAGTGGATTGCGTCTCCAGTCTGCCGCGGGGAATCATGCAGCCATGAGTCTCCAGTTCCGGGTGCAGAGGCTGAGCATGCACCGCTGACACCCACAGGTCCAAGCTACACGGCGCCGGGCGATGAGCGCGCAGCACACAGGGAGCTGTCAGCCAACCAGCCGGGGAACATCGAGGGAGCAGCGGTCCTGCGCGCAACTGTGCACGGGGAACCAGCAGCACACCACAACCCGGAGGACACATCTACTTGCCTGCCAAAGCGAAAGCCAATCTTCGGCCTGTGTGGACCAAGAAACCAATTGACGCCAAGGTAAAATATATTCAACAACAGAGGAAACTGTTCCAAACTGTAAATCATGCAAAGATTCTCTGGGACCCGGATGCTAAACCTAAAGGGGTTTTTGGTGGACATATTAATATTAGGAGTCTTCCATCTAAAACAGAACAACTGGAAAAAGTATTGAATGACTAATCTTGATTACTTGGGGCTTTCAGAAATATGGCTGGGCAAGAATACTCCTGCAGGTGTCTATACTATGCCAAACTACAATTTATTCAGAAGAGACAGGACCCACAAAAGAGGTGGTAGGGTACTCTTGTATGTTAAAAGCAGTATCAGATGTAAACAATTTCCCTCAAATGATCTGGAGTGTGTAGGAGTCACAATGTTTTTGTCCCCTGAGATGTCATTCAATGTTGTTGTGCTGTATAGGCCACCAAATGAGAAGAACTCTGCTTTTTTTTTTACATATTGAAAGGTATATTGAAAGCTTGCAACAATAGAGAAACTATTTTAATGGGTGATTTTAATTTAAACTGGTTCGATAAAGCATGCTCTGAGAAGACTGATTGCCAAACAGTTTAAATGTTGAAGACCCCAACCAGAATAACTAGCTCCTCTAAAACTCTCTTGGACTTGATTTTCACAAATGAAGTGGATCGTGTTAACAAAACTTATAATTTAATTACGGGGTTATCAGACCATAACCTCACTCTTGTCTCAAGAAAACTTTTGAAGACCTGTTGGAGAAACCAAAACAGGAATAAAGTATTTACCTCTTTTATTCCTAAACGGGACTTGGAGCTATTGGATATGGAAATTAAAAATACTGTTCATAATGACCTTGTTTCTGGCCAGGACGCTGAGTTGGCATGTGGCATTTTGAAGGAGCACACCACCACTATTTTATCTAAATTCACCAAAACTGGACTGCGAAGATCTAAAAGCAGAAAACAATTACCTTGGCTCAGTGAGGGGATATGGCTTTTAATGAAGGAAAGAGATGCTGCCCTTAAAAGGTTTTTAAAATCAAGACTGAATACAGACACATTTATCTTTAAAAGCCTGAGAAATAAAGTGATAAGTCAGTTAAGAAAAGCAAGCTTTTTCTTGGACGTTGGACGTGCAAATAATTTAGTTCATATCTCCATTAGGAGCTCTTCTTTGCACTTTTGCAGCGTTTTTCTCCCGAGTTGGAAAAGTCTTTCGCCGTATGTCACACACCGGGCCAGATAGTGACAAAGAGGGAGTCCACACATGAGTCACCAAATTCAAAAATGTAATTTATTAAAGTAAAAATTAAATCAAAATAAACCAAAAGTATATGTAGGTTTAAATGTAGAGTGTCAGTCATGTATGCTGTGAGTGTGTGAAGAAGTATGCTGAGTGCAAGTGTTGTATGCAGGAGGAAAAAATACTTAGTTCCCCATTGGCAGGTGGAAACCCAGAACCAAGCCCAAGTCTGGGAGCAGCAAGAGACAGCAAGAGCAAGCCAGATCAAGCAAGCCAAAGACTGCAACGCTAGAGAGCCCCTAAATACCTTGGCTCCCACACACACACACACAGGTGAGGCCAATTGGGCTGACGACCTGCCAGAACTTCCATCCAGGAAGCAGAATGGCCAATAAGGAGGGAGAGGGGCAGGCCGTCACACCGTAAAACAATGTCCATTAATCATCTCGTTGGGACCTCCAAATTGTTACAGCACTCACTGGGACGACTTGGTGCATAAGACGTGGACTTTATTTCAGCAGAAGACAGAGTAAAACCATACGGTTGCTCTGAGGCATTCAGTACATTTCTCTGCTTTTTTCCCTCAACTCTAAAAACCAACAAAGAACAAGGGCTTCTTCTCTGGTGCTAACCAGCACTATCATGTTAGTGACACAGTTGCTCTGCTGGCGTTATCTAACAGGCGCTACACATGTGACTCAAGGTTTTGTAATCAAGGCCTGGATCTCTACGTACACATAGCTAAGTATATACGAAAAAGAACCATGTCCCATGAAGGCCGGTTAGCTCAGAAGGTCAGAGCGTGGTGCTAATAACGCCAAGGTCATGGGTTTGATCCTCATACTGGCCAAACTGGTTACCAGTTAAACTCTGGGGATCTTACAACGTTTCAGATTTGAAAGATTGTTAACTTCATGTGGACCAAGAATTATTCATGTCTGAAGGATCACCTGCCTTGAAGAAAGGAGGAAATAAAGATGACTTTTAAACATAATGAATTTACTAAGTTTATAAAGCAAGGGAAAGTTTATTTGTAATAGACATTCCGTGTACAATTCAAAGTGCTTTACATTAAAACATTTGAAAAATGATAGAAATATGTGTCAGTGATAGAGAATTATCATCCAACAATAAAAAAGGCTCTAAATGCTCTGGTTCTCTGACAGGTTTTTGTGGCCGAGTGGTAAAGGCGTTCGAATGCCTTATATTTGTAAAAATATGAAGAAAAGAAGAAACTAAATATTCAGACTATAACCTGAGTATCTCAGCTGGTAGAGCATCAGACTTTTAATCTGAGGGTCCAGGTTTCCAGTCCCTGTTCAGGTGGATAAACTGCTGACCACAATTTCTAACTGTTAAGAAACAACTGGATTATTTTCAATGTCCATCTCAAGCTATTAAATAAAAAACAAAGGGTAAAATACAGAGACAAAGCTCTCTTGCAAGACCTCGGTAGTTCGGATTCAGAGCATCACACTCTTAATCCATGGGACCTGTATTTTTCCCAAACAATAACTGTGCCCAACTCTGCCCAAACTTGACAAACTGCTCGATCGATTGTAGAAGGATGCAAAGGACAACTCAAATCTTCTTACTCCTAAGTTTTTATTTTCTTGAAGATTTTTAAGTTTCCTGGCTTTGGGCCTCTTATATGTGGAAATGCGAAAGTTGACCAAGCTACCGCTGAAGTCCTAGTGGCCTAATGGACAAGGAACTGGCCTCCTAAAACAGGAATTGTGGGGCCAAGTCCCACCTAGGATGTTTGAACATGTGGTGAATCACTGCAAAACTAAGCTGAAAGGTCAGATTCACGATGGAACTCAAAATCTCTATACCAAGCTGTTCAGAGAGGTCATATTAGGCACGCCCTTCCAGGTAACCAATTTTATCATAATTCAGCGTATCCTTATAAACTTTGTTATTCATGTAGGTGATCTGAAAGAAACCCTCAATCCTCACTGTTACATCAGCAGTGTCCTCTAACAGAGCCAAGGTTGACAGTGTGATTTGCAGTATACATTGTTTTGCACCAACCTTTAGTTTTATGTTCAGACCATGTGGTTAATTGTGAAATTGTTGCATTTCGACTCCTGTGTAACTTATCTGGTGATGTGGGGACTGTCGTGCCCTTGATGTGTGGTAGTGAACTTGTTGTTGAAGTCACTTTTCCTTATATGTTGGACTTCACTGCATCCCCAGTGAGTGTCGCCATAAGACAAAACCTCAGAAATGTGCGTAAGCCAGAATTAATGTGTGCGTTAGGGACCACAACTTTTCACATTCAATCACTTTTTGAACATCCAACCGTAAGCGTAGAAAGTGGCGCACGTACACTCTTTGTACATGAGGCCCCATGAGTTTTGAATCACAATTTTGTCTGAGGTTAAGACATCCAAGATTTAAGAAGCCTTTTTTCCCCATTCAAATATTAATCGTTGTTGGCAGGATTTGAACCTGCGCGGGGAATCCTCAATGGATTTCGAGTCCATCGCCTTAACCACTCAGCCACAACAACCACTCCTATATGTGTGAATCTGCAGAATCAGACAATTTAGAGACTTTTTAAAACTGGATGATTTTACTTTATCACTTTGACACATATTTTTATCTTAAATGTTGTTATTAAATCACTTTGAATTGTACATGAAATGTGGTATACAAATAAACTTGCCTTGTGTCTCCTGATAAACAAATGAAATTGGTTCTTTTAAAGATTATCTTTTGTTCCTCCTTTCATCAAGTCAGGTGATTATGCAGACTTGAACAATTCCAGGTTTGTCTGGTTGGTGAACTCGTGAGGATGGATAAATAAAAAAAATGAAAGTTTATTATGACCCTGATGTGAGTTGAACACATAACCTTCTGATCTGGAGTCAGACGCGCTACCATTGCACCACAGAGCCTTTTCTGACATGGTCTGTATAACTGTATAGAGGATCTTTGGCTGAATGAGTCAGCAGCTGAATTCTGGTTACCCCGGCAACAAGAACCTCGACTTAGAACCTTCCGGTTTGGCTGTGAGAAAAACCCAGATTTTGTGAGTTCTCAAATAACTCCGATTTGTGAGAAAACCGTAGCTCCTAGCAGAAAAACAAAGACATCGTGAGAGACACAGAACTCGGCAGATTCTGACAATCTTAATTTTATTCAGATATTCCTTAAAATGTCTGAGTAACGGCAGTGTGAAAACAAAGTGAGATTTTTTTGAAGAAAACTTTTGATTACATTACAGTCAATGGAGACCGAGGCAGGAATTTGCGCCGCTTTAGCCCCCCCGTTTAAATGTTGTGCATACCCGGCCTGTCAAAGCCAAATTTTTGAATCCCAACACCTATGTCTACATTCTGACCAAAAATTATTGCTCTCCTTTTTACGGTTTGGCCGTGACCTCGAGTTACAAATAAAAATTAAGGTAATTTTTTTACTGTCTCTCCCACTCTAGCAAATGACAGCTCCACTCTGGATTTGACAAAAAAGTGATTTCCAGTCCTCGCTTGAGTGATCATATCTTGAAAAGTGTCAGGTTAGGAGAGAGAGGAGAAGTTTTCCTCCGTTTTAAGTTTGAATGACATTTCTACGTGCAAGTATGAGAAAGTTAGGTGACTCCGAAAAAAGGTGAATTTTGGCTTTTTTTTAACCTCATCCCATCCACACTATGACATTCTGCGCCATAAACATACATGGGAAAATCTCCCCATTAGTTTGGAAATTTGGAAATGTTATTGCAAACTATTTGTGCCATCGCTCTGAAAATTGACAGGACTGTAGTTAAATTCTGGGCCAACAACTTTCTAAAGTGCACGTTTTTGCACGTTGCACAAAAACGTGTGCACCAATCGCTAATAAAAGTCATACCACTCGATTCGGGCTTAAGGCACACGTGTGTACGTTTTTACTTTTCGTGTTTTCTCTGCGCCAGAGGCACGCCTCCTCCATTGCTATTGAATAGCTATGGAGGAGGCGTGCCTCTTGGCGAAGCCGTGGCAATAATAATTAATAAAGGAGATTATTTATCAAATTGAATTATCAAAATTACTTAATCAAAACAGGGCACCACCTGATGTAATCAGGAAAATGATAACTAAACAGCAAAAATCAGTCTCAATGTAGATTATTCTTCAGAATAATAGTAAAGGAGGGAGTCCGAACACAGGCCATTGCAACCAGTAATTGTGACAAATATGCGTAAAATAAGCACAAACAACTTCTCTCATTCAAATTAATCAGAATGTATTTACACAAGTGTCAAGAAGATGGTAAAACAACACTTCGGATAAATTCTGATGGCTAAACTACCCAAAAACAACAACTAACTAAACATATACACAACACTTCAGATTACCTGAAGGGGGTGTGGGTGGTAGTAGGAGCAGAATTAGGGGAGAAAACAATAATATAAACAAACACACTCAACTAATGAGCACAGTTGTGACGGGATCACCAGTCCGTCTCACAACGTAAAACTAACTTTAAAATGTGTTACTAAGTTTCTCTGCCCAGACACAGAACAGCCTCTTACGTGAATCTTTGTAAATGAAAGAAAGTGGTTTGATCCGGCCGGTCAGTGTTTCTTGATGAAACAAAGAGTATTTACGCTCAGCAGGGGATCCTGATAAAGAGCGTCTCTCTCTCTCTCTCTCTCTCTCTCTACTGGTCCAGATGAGGACCAGTGTGGATGAGGGGAATACATGGGCACAGCAGCTGGGCCTCCTTCAGCTCCAGGTCGGTCCAAAGGCGTTCACGTCGAGGCCTGCAGGGTCCCTGGTTCGGCTCCTCTTTGGGCTCAGAAAACTTGCGGCCACTCGCTGCGAAACGGACAGAGCAGAGGAGAAGAGAGCTTTTCCTTTTGTAGCTGGTCCAGGAAGTCAAGGCCCACCCTGTGGCTTGGGGTCTGTGTCCAATCAGGGGCTGTTCCTCATCACTGCAGGGCCTTAGATGCAAATCCTGGTTGAGCTTTGCGTCCATGGGGTTTCCTTTGTTCCAAACCATGCGGTCAGGTAACATAAACTCGAGGCTGGTCTCAGCCTGAGGCCCCAGAACTGGGCCTTAAAGCTGACCCAAGGCCTCAACTGTTCATATAATCACACAGTCCACAGTTCATATGGGACTGTGGCCCAACAAATATTTCTCATATCTTTTCTCATCATTTGTATTGTGCTGGCCGATCGGGACGGCTGACTTCCTCATTCTGCTCTGGGTGAAGGGATGGTGGGGTGGACTGGACCTGGACTGGACCTGCCTCTTGCTGGTCGGGCAACTGGAGTCTGGTGGGGGCCTCCTGCTCGGTTCCCTGACGCCCCGGTCTGACCTCACCCCTCATTGCAATATATAAATTACCAATTCTAATTCTAATAATTATTCTTGGCATTATCATGATATATTGTTTCATAGTGTATTATTATATTAAGTTATGAAATCTCATGGGATGTTAAAGTATAGTATTATTATATATTATAGTATGGTGATATCATTTTGTTATGTTATATTATAAAAATTATGTTATATTAGGATATTACTATATTTATATGCTATTATAGTATTACATATATTTATATTATGCTACATCACTCTATATGATAATTATTTATTCACACACACACACACACACTTACACACACACACACACACACACACACACACACACACACACACACACACACACACACACACACACACACACACACACACACACACACACACACACACACACACACACACTTTTCTCACTGTTAGTACTGTATGTTAATTAAAATGAATGAATACAGGGACTCATGGTAAATAGTGTTTATATAGAGGGACATGTAACTGCAAATGGCAATAATCACCCAGGTATCCGCAAATTTATACTCACGTATACCACAATATGTTTACACTGTGTAAAATCGTTAATATTAATTTGTATAACTTCTCAATACATCAAGATTTTTGACATCTAATAACAAGGGTCTATGTGAAAACATGGTATTGAGTTCAAGGGGGAAGGAGACATTTTTTTTACTTCTTACTTCTTTTTGAACATGTCAAAACTTCTGCTGCTTCAAAAAAAAAATCTATTGCATTGATTGTTCAAGTATGTTCGAGCATGTCTGTTACTTACACTACCATCATGCTCAAAATAAAGACTTTTGAATTGAATTCTACTTCATTTTCTAAATCTGGTTATAACTGAACAGCTCTTACAGCTGTAAGAATCTGCTGCTTTTTAAAAATATATTCAAAAATGTTTCCCACAATCTAACAACCAGAATTATTTCTTTCAAACTAAATTAACTAAACTGGTGCATTTTAACTGAACTCTCAAAATAAATGATATCAGCACTGATCACAAATGTACACCTCCAGTGTGAATACGTAGGTGTTGCTTTAGATGACCTTGTTGGGCAAAAGCCGCTCCACACTGATCACACCTGTAAGGCTTGTCTCCAGTGTGAATACGTTGGTGAGTCGTTAGGTTACTTTTATGGGCAAAAGCCGCTCCACACTGATCACATCTGTAAGGCTTGTCTCCAGTGTGAATACGTTGGTGACTCGTCAAATTACCTTGCTCGGCAAAAGCCTTTCCACAATGATTGCATCTGTAAGGCTTGTCTCCAGTGTGAATACGTTGGTGTTTCGTAAATTGATCTTGCCGGGGAAAAGCCGCCTCACACTGATCACACCTGTAAGGCTTGTCTCCAGTGTGAATCCGTCGGTGTTTCGTTAGATCACCTTGCTGGGCAAAAGCTTTTCCACACTGATTGCATCTGTAAGGCTTGTCTCCAGTGTGAATCCGTCGGTGTTTCGTTAGATCACCTTGCTGGGTAAAAGCCTTTCCACACTGATCGCATCTGTAAGGCTTGTCTCCAGTGTGCTTACGTTGGTGTCTCGTCAAATGACCTTGCTGGGCAAAAGCCGCCCCACACTGATCACAGCTGTAAGGCTTGTCTCCAGTGTGAATACGTTGGTGTCGCTTTAGATCACATTGTTGGGCAAAAGCCTTTCCACACTGATCGCAACTGACTTGCACGCAATCATCACAGCAGTGTCTTTTGGGTCTTCCTTTATGATTCTGTAACAGAGAAGATGACTTACTTTTTGGCTTCATTATCAAAAGCCTTTTCAGTTTCAAGTATGGAGCTAGAACAGTGTCATTATTCACAAATGCAAAGGACAAAATTCACACGTGTGTAGGACAAGATATACAAGTGTATTTTTGATCCACACACAAATATAACCTGATTTAAAAACGTTTTTTTTTGTCTGTGAGCTGCGCTGGATTTGCATGAGACTTTTGAGACTCCCCTGACGTGACTCGATTCACAAATGCGTTTTTTTTTTAACACGGAAGGATCTGCAACCAATCAGATATCTTCCTTTGTTTCAGCCAATCATATGAGCGCACCCCAAGTGGGGAACGATTTACTCTTAAACCAATCAGATAAAAGGGGCGGATACACCTGCTGTTTGAGCTGCGTTGTGCCGTTGGGCTTAGAAAAGTGATTCAACATTTCGAGTTGATGAAATGAAGATAATCTCCTTGGTCATAGTGTAATTATTTAAACAAGACCAAGAGATTTGGTTACTGTTAAGAGAGAGGTCAGCCGCCCATTTGGAAATCGGAAGAGAGACTATCTATTTTGGGCGTTAACCTGTAGAGTTTCAATAGTAATTTTGGGGTTTTTAGATTAAGTAACTACTATACTATACGGTAGGACTGGGCGGTATGGCCTTTTATTAATATCTCAATATTTTTAGGCCATGTCACGATACACAATATATATCTCGATATTTGTCTTAGCCTTGAATTAACCCTTTGATGCATACAATCACACCAGTATGATGATTCTATATGTCTACATTAAAACATTCTTGTTCATACTTCATTAATATATGCTCATTTTAAACTTTCATGCAAAAAGGGGGAAATCACAACTTAGTCAAACGCATGTGACTGAAGTACGCTTGTTTTATGTCTCTGAGAAGGAGAGACGAGACGAGAAAGAGTGAGAAAAGCCTGCAATTTAATGCCCTGCTAAAAGCAAATGCGTGACAATGTATACTCGAATATTCACGATAGTCATTTTGTACATTGCACAGAGTAGAAGCCGCGATACATCGAGTATATTCGATATATTGCCCTGCCCTACTTAGCGGGAAGTTGCAGATCCAGTTGGTTGAGTTTTTTTTAATTTTTTTATTATGGACTTAAGTTGTTGGTATTCTAAAAATGTGTTAGTGCTAATTCCATATTGAACAGTGAGTGTGTTAAATGGTACAAAATGTCCACTTATGATTATATGTTGTAGATACTTTATTCCTTGGTCTCTCCATTGAGTAAAGTTGACCATCATTTTATCATTTTTCAGAATGTCTTGGTTGTTCCAGATGGTTGTGAAATCACATGGAAAAAGTGAGACTTTGGCTATTTTAAAAGGAAGTCCCACCAGGCTGTCAGAGATTAGCTAATATTAATGCTTTTAAAGCATTTATGATGTTTAATATTTTGAATGATAAATGGTAAATCTGAGATTTCCAAATCATTGCAAAACACTTCTGAATCCAGCCATTGACTATCTAGTGAGTGATTTTTGCACCATTTTAAGATATACTGTAACTTATTAACTAAGAAATAATACTGGAAGTTGGGTAAGTGTAAGCCTCCACAGTCTTTGGATTTTTGTAATGTCTTTAAGCTAATATGTGGGGTTTTATTTTTCCACAGGAATTTTGACACGTATGAATCTTAAACCAAGAAGGAGGGGGTTTGGATGGTATCATTGAAAAAAGATATTTATTTTTGTTGAAATGTTAATTAAAAGGTTAAAATTGGTTTCGTCCTTCTGTCAACAGATGTCACAACTGCCACTTCCTGATCTTCTCAGGGTTTGGAATGTCCTGATTCAATCACACCCTATCTCTTCCTCCCACTGTCCATAACGGTCAGTTTCTGTCAAGTTTCTCAATAAAAGCATCATGCAGAGGAGGAACTGTGGGAAACATTTGCTGTCACTGAGTCCTCACTGAGAGTCTTGTTTACTCTGCACTCCTACCTTGGTTCCCCCTTCTGCAGAAGCACGTTAAAGATCATTCCGGTAGTCTCTGGTGTCTATCTTCGTTACGAACTTGGTTTAAAGTTGATTTAGACCTAACATTGGTAAAACCATCATTTCGATGGTGACAATTCTCCCCATCAGTGAAATAGGAAGAGAGTTCCATCGGGTAAGATCATCCTCTATTTTTCTTAAGAGCTGAACATAATTTAGTTTTATTAACTCTAACAGTCATGGGGAGATGTTTATGCCTAGATATCTAATGTTTCCTGATTGTAATTTAGTAGTGGCTGTATTCTGGAAATTGCAGTTGATGCACAAAACTGTGGATTTGGACCAGCTGATAGAGTAGTCAGACAGAGATGAAAATCCATCTATAAGCGCAATTGTCTGTGATAGTGAGGTTTGTGAGTTCTGGAGGAAGATTAGTACATGATCAGCATAAAGACTTATTTTGTGATCTAATGTTTTGCATTGTATGCCTTTAATATTTTGGTTTTGCCTAATAGCAGCTGCTAAGGGCTCAATAAATAGTGAGGGAGAAAGAGGACAACCCTTTCTGATACTTCTTTGCAAGTTAAAGCTTGTTGAAATTTGATCGTTTGTCCTTACACATGCCTTGGGAGAGCTATATAATATCTTTATCCAAATGATAAAAGATTTGCCAAACCCAAATTTGTGTTAAGTTGCCAATAGAAATTTCCAATTTACCCGATTGAATATAAGCATTTAAGCAACACGAGGTGACGTTTCTCAGCTCTGGAAGAGAGAGGCTGGGCTGCGCGCGGAGCCGTGTCGCACTGCGCGGCCCCTCGTCTCTCCAGAGAGCTGTGCGCGTCGTGTGTGGAGAAAACATCCCTTACTGTCTTTACTAAACCGTCCCAGTTTTCTTTGAAAAGAGTCCGTCGCACGTAGCAAACGCGCGGAGGAGCTCACGGTGCAAACAGGGAACGTTGGAAAAGTTAAAGTTAAGTTAAAGTCGGGTGGAACTGACCGGTGGACCGGACAGCAGCACCTGACACCAGCTGCTGGTCGTATAACGATGCACGCAAGACAGCACGTGACTGACGTATCTAACAGGGTGCGCTTGTTTTATGTCTCTAAGAAGGAGAGACGAGAGAGGTAGAAAAGTCTGTAATTTAATGCCCGCGGCTAAAAGCAAATGCCTGACAATGTATACTCGAATATTCACGATAGTCATTTTGTACATCACACAGAGTAGAAGCCAAGATACATCGATTATACTCGCTATATCGCCCAGCCCTAATACCAACAGTAAAACATGGTGGTGGTAGTATGATGGTCTGGGGCGTTTTCGCTGCTTCAGGCCCTGGAAGACCATGAATGAATTCTGCTGTCTACCAAAAAATCCTGAGGGAGAATGTCCGGCCATCAGTTCATGACCTCAAGCTAAAGCGCACTTGGGTTCTGCAGCAGGACAATGATCCAAAACACACCAGCAAGTCCATCTCTGAATGGTTTAAGAAAAACAAAATGAAGACTTTGGAGTGGCCTAGTCAAAAGTCATGACCTGAATCTGATTGAGATGCTGTGGCATGACCTTAATGAATAATAAAAAAAATTAATAAATTCCTCCACAGCTGGAAAAGACTCATTGCCAGTTATCGCAAACGCTTGATTGCAGTTGTTGCTAAGAATGGCCCAACCAGTTATTATGTTTAGGGGGCAATCACTTTTTCACCCAGGGCCATGTAGGTTTGGATTTTTCTTTCCCCTTAATAATAAAAACCTTTAAAAACTGCATTTTGTGTTTACTTGTGTTATCTTTGTCTAATATTAAAATTTGTTTGATGATCTGAAATATTTAAGTGCGACAAACATGCAACAAAAACGAATTTTTTTTGCAAATAAAAAAAATAAAAAAATCAGGAAGGATGCAAACAATTTTTCATACACATTTACGTACACACACACACACACACACACACACACACACACACACACACACACACACACACACACACACACACACACACACACACACACACACACACACACACACACACACACACACACACACACACACACACACACACACACACTTTCTTTGCCCAGAAAAAAAACGATCTCTTTCGGGGATGGCTTTGTAAGCAATTAATTTGTCCATGGCATACAATGGTTTCCTCCTGGTTTGGCGAACAGCTGGGTGATTAGGCTCAGTCAGTGGTCCTTGTAGGGAGTGTCTCGCTCTCTGTCTTGCTCTCCTCGTCTCTGTTACACCTTTTTTACCAAACAGGTTCCAGGGCTGGTTCTGGGCCAGTGCTGAGTTTGGAACCGGGCTTTCTGTTTCCACTGACAAAGAACTGGCTTCGGGCCAGAAAAAAACAGTTGCTGCAGAACCGCTGAGGGGGCGGAGTTGTTAAGACCAACGGCAATAGCAAGACGGTGACATTTTCCAATAAGAGACGAATTGATACGGATCAGTGTTTTTGGCAGCCATTTTAGATTTAGTCTTAGTCTTTTGGACGAAAATGCTTATTAGTTTTAGTCACATTTTAGTCATTTCTATATGTGATAGTTTTAGTCTAGTTTTAGTCGACGGAATCTCAAAAAAGGTTTTAGTCCAGTTTTAATCAGCTTTAGTTAAAAAAAAGAAAAGATAAAAAGTATCTTCTCCAATATTTACTAGAGATGCACCGATCAGGATTTTGAGGGACGATCACCAATCACCGATCTCGAAAACATCAGTATCGGCCGATCCCGATTTTGCCGATCACTGATCACAGCGTGAAATCCATAAATTTGTCAATATTGTTTTCTCATGTACATGACATTGAATTATTAGGTATAAAAATTTGGAGATTAGGTGTAAACTCGGCTTATATTAGTAGCTTCAGCTTTCCTGTGGTACTAATTATGTACAACATGTGCACCAACACAGACAACAGCAGACATGCCACTCTCTAAAAGTTGATACAAGTTGCAAACTATAAACCTTAGTTTCCCTGTGGAAAGAGGAATTCAATCTTAAAATAAAAATGAATTATGAATTATTAAGCTTTGTGAAAGCTTTAGTGGTAGCATCCACCGCGTGTGAGGAAACTCTTGTGAGTGAAGCAAAACTCTTCACACTAGAACTCCACATGTCACTGGTGAAGCGACTGACACGACTGTCGTCCTACATGAGGCTTAGGACTGTAAATAGTCTGGTAAAACTCCGACAGGATTTCATCAGTGAAATATTTACGACACGGCAGCGTGCACAGCGCGCACCACGGATATAAGCTGCAAACGTGTTTAAACCCGAACTCTCCTACAATTGAAAGTGGCTGATGAGCAAATCATATGAATTCATTATCTTATGATGTAGTTCTTTATTTTTCTTCCTGTCGTTTATAAGTCTCTGTTACAGGTGTTACAGCTGAGTTAGTGCCGTTGCTGCACGCTCCTTTTTTTCTCTCTGCCTAAGCAGCAGCCAACTTTGAAAACTCAATATACTCCATGTGAATAGAATAGTAGACTTTATTGATCTCCCAGAGGAGAAATTCAGTCGTGTAGCAGCCAAAACACACACACGCTTTATACAAAAGATTTAAAATAGAAATAACCATAAATAGTT
This sequence comes from Cololabis saira, assembly GCF_033807715.1. Lineage (NCBI taxonomy): Eukaryota > Metazoa > Chordata > Actinopteri > Beloniformes > Belonidae > Cololabis > Cololabis saira. Next base: position 41,597,765 of record NC_084601.1, read on the forward strand.
AAATAATAAAAAAGAGCAATATAAAAAAGTAGAAAAAGGACTATGTAAAAGAGAAAAAAAAAGTAGTAAACACCAAATAAACTATAATATAATAATATTTACAAAATATTTACAAAAATACGTGAGGTGGTTATTGCACTTTTAAAGAGGGTTCCTGCCGAATTCGATCACCACCTCCTTCGTCTTGCTGGTGTTGATTTGCAGATGATTCCGTTCGCAACATGAGACAAAGTCAGCGATGACCCCCCTGTACTCCAGATTGTCTCCCCTGGACACGCGTCCCACGATGGCGGAGTCATCGGAGAACTTCTGGAGATGACAGGAGTCCGTGTTGTGGTGGAAATCTGAGGTGTATAGTGTGAAGAGGAATGGAGCGAGCATTGTACCCTGCGGGGCCCCCGTGCTGCAGACCACCACATCAGACACACAGTTGCGGAGCCTCACGTACTGTGGCCTGTTGGTGAGGTAGTCGATGGTCCATGCAGCCAGGTGACAGTCCACTCCTGCTTCCTCCAGCTTCCCCCTGAGCAGCGATGGCTGGATGGTGTTAAAAGCACTGGAGAAGTCAAAGAACATGACTCTCACAGTGCTGCCGGCGCTCTCCAGATGCGCGAGTGACCTGTGCATCAGGTAGATGACAGCATCAACCACACCGATGCCAGGCCAGTACGCGAACTGCAGGGGGTCCATCACATCAACCACCTGCTGTCTCAGGTGGCCGAGCAGAATCCTCTCCATGGTCTTCATCAGGTGGGAGGTTAAGGCTACTGGTCTGAAGTGGTTGGGCTCCCTTGGTTGTTTGGTCTTTGGAACCGGAACCACACAGGAGGTCTTCCACAGGAGTGGAACTCTCTCCAGACTGAGGCTCAGGTTGAAGATGTGCAGGAGCACAGCATAGAGCTGGTCTGCACAGTCCCTCAGCAGCCTGGAGGAGATGCCATCAGGACCAGCAGCCTTCCTCGCCTTGGTCCTCCTCAGCTCCCGCCTCAGCGAAGAACTTTCAAATGTCTTATCAGCTTCGTTGTGTTGAAATTCTTTTGTAACATTCCTACTCGTCCTTTGGACACACCTTGCAAACTGCAAATTTGTTGTCCTTTTCAGACATTGTAAAACTCCCACACCAGCGAGGCCGACGCCTCCTCAGGACCGCTCGGTCTGAGATGCGGGAATGCATCCGCGGGCGGCGGTTTGTTGTTGTAAACGTCATCAGATCGGCCGCTCTGAAATATTATTTTCCGATCTCCGATCAAAACCGATTATCGGCCCGATCATGATAAGGGGCCGATCGATCGGTGCATCTCTAATATTTACAATAATTAAAAGGAATGGTTTTAGACATACAAGTTTTCCACCGAACAGCAAATACTTTCTGATCTACAATAAGGATTAAAAGGGTCAAGAACAAAAACATACTTTGGCAATTGTATTTATTTATTTATTAAAATTGTGCAAAGACATGCCCAAAAATGGATGAGTAACATGCACTCAACTTGACCTTGTCTGCCAGTGCAATTAAGTTGCAAAACAAAATGTTGTAAAAAAAATAACCATACAACCCCAGTGCATGTTTAACTTGTGCAAACATTCTAAAACAAAGTAATAAAATAATAAAAATCGCAAAAAATGTTTAACTACATGAATTAGAGAGGGGGTCTTACTACCCCTTGTGCAGTCTAACAACAAAAACAAATATCCCAGTAACAGCAAAATTAGCCTACCGACCTCGATAAAGTTTGGGGAAAGCGCTTAGCTCTAAAATTACTCTTGCTCTATTCCGCAGCATTCAGCAGCAGTGAGGGGTGAAAACTTAGAGTCAGTGTGATCTAGAAAGCAGCTGAACCGCTTGTCCATGTTTGCCATCATCTTCTCTGCCAGGGAAGCTAAGTCCTTGAAGCTAGAACCCTGGGCATGGGGGAACTCAGACAGGTGACCCTGCAGGTCCAGAAGGGCAGGCCCCACAAGGGATAGGGACTGTGTGTCGCTCTGAAGCATCTGGGTATGCTCAGCGAAGGGGAAGAGTAAATCTCTTAGAGCAGTCAGCCTCTGCCACTCACTTGGTAGTAGATAGTCCCAGCTCATCCCATCCCGACCTACGACTACTGAGTCCTTGATTTGGAGAAGCCGTGACATCATCAGATATGTGCTGGACCATCTGGTAGGGCAGTCTTTGACCACAGTTAGAAGACACAGCTGCAGCAGTCGCTCAGTTGCCACCGATGACTTGCGGAAGAGCTTGACAAGCACTCTAACTATGCTCAGCAGTTGGTTGACACTCAAATCTTTCTGGATCATATTCACCACAAGTTGCAGTGTGTGAACAACACACGGGGTCCTATCTACGGCTCCAAACCTAGACAGATAAGACAAAAACACAGATAGAAAAAAAAAGACAATTAATTTTAAACACCATGCAAAATAAATAATTACTGAAAGTTACTATAACCTAGCATAGGTTATAGTACATTGATAGGACTGACAGACTGAAAATGTTAATTAACAGCGGAACTAAAATAATTATCACCTCAGAGTCTTCAGTTTCACTGGTGTCGATGGATTCATCCTCGGAGCTGGTGGGGTCATCCGGTTCATTAGCTTTGAATGCTGCAATCACGTTGCTTCCGTTATCAGTTATGACTGTCAGGGTATGGTCAGCCTCTTATCAAAGGTCTCCATCATGAGGATGAAATCTTCATCCTCAACTGTGCAAGCAGGGAGACCAGTACGTCCAATCCAAAGAGCGATCGCCTGTTCTTTGGCACGTTGTTCCAGCGAGTCTGGCTTATGTTTGGATTGTGCGGCGAAGGCTGCTAGGATAGATGACTGTGCCCTGTCGCTCTTAGGAGCACCAGGTTTCTCTTTAGAAGTTCTGGTCTCCAGGATCTGGATGAGGAAAAAACAAAGAGGGGGATAAAATTACTCTCTCTGTATACAAAGTGCACCTCCTATAGAGGTCTACAAATGTAGGTATATAAACACACAACGTACATACATATTACGAACATCATCATGTGTTTCAACGCATCATTCCTGACAAAAATACTACAATGTTAAAAAAAATGGAATGGCCTTAACTATCAAACAAGGAAAACAAAAATATGTTTTAATAGCTTATTAACCACATGACTGGCACGTACTATGTACTTAAGCATTCTGAGATTTATTTCTGAGCAATAGCAAAAATTATAATGCATTTGTTACTGTTGAGATTGTTTTTTTTGTGTGCGTTTTCCCGTCCAACTTTATTGTAAGCGCACCACAAACGGCATAGGTCATGGTCGCAGCTTTTAGCCCAGAACGGTATATTCTGTTTTAGCCTAAAGCTAGCAGACTCTACATATAATAAAGCTGTACATATAACTCGACCAATTTAACATATCAATGTGGTGATGGAAAATGAACGCACAGAGAGGACCACACCGTCACTGGATGTAAACATGGTTAAACATGCTGCTAACGTTACAAAAAAAGCTAAGTGTGCTGTTCATTTAGACACTTGGGGAACAGCAACACGTCTCAAATGCTATATTTTTGTCTACGTTTCAGACAGTCACTAAAACATGGGTCAATATGAGTTATTACACTTGAGCCCGACCAGAACCCCGTCATGTACTACACAGACTGCAGTTAAGCTAGCTGAAATTCGTACTCGCGTGGTGAAATCAGCCACTCGGCTACCAGTAACACACACAAGCTACTAAATTGATGTCAGCACAACTAAATTAATTTAAGTCTGGGTTAGCAGCACAACCAAGATCATTTTAGACTGAAGTCAGCAATTGATAATATGAAATTGATAACAAGTCGATTGTGGAGTAACACTGTATGTATATGAAATGTTAACAGGACTTGGTCTAACTTACCTTTGAAAAAATATCCGTGTGGCGAGTCTTCAGGTGCCGCTTGAGGTTGGTGGTGTTCTTTCCCCTGAGTTTGTGGCCACATTTATTGCCGTCTCCCTCCACGATACATTCAGTCTTTCTTTCTGCTTGGTTATATTTAAAATATTTCCATAAATCATTGCGTCGTTTCCAACCACCGGGCCCCGTGCCGCTGCCGCCGGCGTCCATCCTCCTACCGCAGCAACACGTGCGACCGCAGCCGTGTTGCATTCAGGTGCTGCTGGCTGATATGTGCCTTGTTTGTTTGTATCTATGTTTCAATAAAAAAAAATAAAAACATATTCTGGTGTAAAACTAAATTAAGGATGAAAGTGAAGATTGTGTATGAATTAGCAGGAGACATCAAGATGAGAATATGTTTTCAGATAGAAAGTTTGGGCAAGTTAACCTGCATGGGGACCTTTCTCCAGCAGAGAGCAGCAGAATCTGGGCAAAGGAAACGGCGCCAGCGACCTCCGTCGTCACTTGTGTCCAGCTGGTATCAGACCGGGAACAGCGCCACTCGCGGCCACAGCCAGAACTGCAGGTCGCGTACGCGTTCACTGTCTTTTTGAGAACGTGCACGTCCACGCGCCAAATGAACGCAGGATACGCGTGACGACAACGACGCGTACGCGTTCTGAACTGCAAGTAGAACTGAGCCCTAACTGATGACGGTTGGATTCTTCCTGATGTTGGTCCTCAAAGGCCTTCAAGAAAGCAGCTCAGCGTGAAGTCAAGACACTAAACTGTGGTGTTTGTTTCAAGATAACGGAGCCTGGAAGCAGGTTTACCTTCCTCTTCCTCAGCTTGGAGTCGTTGAGCTCCTCCTTGTCGGTAATCTCCTGCTTGGGCGGCAGAAGTTCCAGCTCCCTCTCCTTGGCTTCTCTCAGCAGCTGCTCGGCGGTGATCTGCACCTCGGCAGGAGCGTCGTTCTTCACCTGAAACACCACAAACACCCTGAAATATCTCTGCAGGAGCTTTGTTCTTCACCTGAAACACCACAAACACCCTGAAATATCTCTGCAGGAGCTTTGTTCTTCACCTGAAACACCACAAACACCCTGAAATATCTCTGCAGGAGCTTTGTTCTTCACCTGAAACACCACAAACACCCTGAAATATCTCTGCAGGAGCTTTGTTCTTCACCTGAAACACCACAAACACCCTGAAATATCTCTGCAGGAGCTTTGTTCTTCACCTGAAACACCACAAACACCCTGAAATATCTCTGCAGGAGCTTTGTTCTTCACCTGAAACACCACAAACATCCTGAAATATCTCTGCAGGAGCTTTGTTCTTCACCTGAAACACCACAAACACCCTGAAATATCTCTGCAGGAGCTTTGTTCTTCACCTGAAACACCACAAACACCCTGAAATATCTCTGCAGGAGCTTTGTTCTTCACCTGAAACACCACAAACACCCTGAAATATCTCTGCAGGAGCTTTGTTCTTCACCTGAAACACCACAAACACCCTGAAATCTTTCTCCACCCACTTTTATGCTCCCTGTGTCTTTTCAGAATCCAAAGAATTGAAAGGACAATCAGGATCTTGTGTTTCATGCCGTCATCCTGAGTCAAAAAAACCAGTAGTGCCAAGTAATGTAGCAAAACCAAAGCTGGAGTTATGATGGGAGACATTCCTTGGTTTGAGGATTTGAAACACTTAGCGCCGCTCCTTTTAAGAGTTCCACCTCCGACCAAACGGGACAGCTAATCACAACAATGTTCATGCTGCTGCTGTAAGACAACGGAAACCTCCAACCTCAGTATGTGTTATATGTCCTTGAATAATGTTTGATGGGTGATGTTTGATAATATCCTTGAATAAAGTTTAGGTTCTTTATCTGTGCTGTATTTATTTGTGCCAAGGGACTGCAGATGCAAATTATCCTAAGGCTAACTCTGGTGCAATGCATCACATGTTTACATTTATGTTTTTAATTGCACATGGTCCCTCTCAAATAAGATTTAAGTAAGTAAGTAAACTCTCTGGTCCTGGTCTGGGTTTAGGGGGTCTTGACTCCAAGTTTACCGACGACTGATATGTTTTCTATGCTGTTGACTGCACATTAGTGCCCCCCCCACCAACTTTGAAACATGTTTTCTCCAGTTTTCAGGCAGAAGAACCCGGATGTGATCAAAGTTCTGCTGAAACAAAAACTAACCAAACTAAACTAAACTCTGCCAGAAGTCTGGATTAGGGTCGCCACCCGTCCCGTAAAATACGGAATTGTCCTTTATTTGAGAGAAAAAATGTTGCGTCGCGTATTGAACTAATACGGGACGCGATTCGTCCCGTATTTTCATTAACGCCCCGTCTGTCACACACACATCAACACTAAATTTAACAATAATCAACAAAATAAAACACAGGAAACATTAAGGCCAGCAAAATCTTTGTGGCGGGACAACAGGACCTGCTGCGTCTGTGCCATATCTTTATATATTATTATTATTATTATTAGTATTATTATTATATACGTGTGCCAGACAGCGGGAGGACTCGGGCTTCACCTCCAGGTCGGGGTTGGGAATTAAAAGTTTTGTTCCGTATTGAACCAAAACGGACAAATATTATGCTCTTATTTATTGATGTCATAATATACAGATGAAGGTTGGAACATTTGAATATATTGCAAAACATCATTCGTAGTAAATTTAACTAAAGGTGAAACAAATATATTATTTCCCACTACATTCAAAGTGAGATATTTCAAGCCTTTATTTGTTATCATTTTGGTGATTATGGCTCACAGTTTATGAAAACCCCAAATAAAAAATAAATTAGAGAATATTTTATGAAATCAATAAACAATTCCATCATCAAAATTATAACAAATAAAAGGTTTAACATATCTTGCTTTGCATGTAATAAGACTAGGTAATATATTAAGTTTCACCTTTTAAGTTGAATTATTGAAATAAATTAACTTTTACACCATATTCTAGTTGAATTATTGAAATAAATTAACTTTCACACCATATTCTAGTTGAATTATTTAAATAAATTAACTTTTACACCATATTCTAGTTGAATTATTGAAATAAATTAACTTTTACACCATATTCTAGTTGAATTATTGAAATAAATTAACTTTTACACCATATTCTAGTTGAATGATTGAAATAAATTAACTTTTACACCATATTCTAGTTGAATTATTGAAATAAATTAACTTTTACACCATATTCTAGTTGAATTATTGAAATAAATTAACTTTTACACCATATTCTAGTTGAATTATTGAAATAAATTAACTTTTACACCATATTCTAGTTGAATTATTGAAATAAATTAACTTTTACACCATATTCTAGTTGAGTTATTGAAATAAATTAACTTTTACACCATATTCTAGTTGAATTATTGAAATAAATTAACTTTTACACCATATTCTAGTTGAATTATTGAAATAAATTAACTTTTACACCATATTCTAGTTGAATTATTGAAATAAATTAACTTTTACACCATATTCTAGTTGAATTATTGAAATAAATTAACTTTTACACCATATTCTAGTCGAATTATTGAAATAAATTAACTTTTACACCATATTATAGTCGAATTATTGAAATAAATTAACTTTTACACCATATTCTAGTTGAATTATTGAAATAAATTAACTTTTACACCATATTATAGTTGAATTATTGAAATAAATTAACTTTTACACCATATTCTAGTCGAATTATTGAAATAAATTAACGTTTACACCATATTCTAGTTGAATTATTGAAATAAATTAACGTTTACACCATATTCTAGTTCAATTATTGAAATAAATTAACTTTTACACCATATTCTTCACCTGTATATTCTACATCTGGGCTGATGTGGACATACATACATACATACATACATACATACATACATACATACATACATACATACATACATACATACATACATACATACATACATACATACATACATACATACATACATACATACATACATACATACATACATACATACATACATACATACATACATACATACATACATACATACATACATACATACATACATACATACATACATACATACATACATACATACATACATAGGAGGATATTTCAGTTACTATATGGTTTTTCTGTCTCTACAGTCATGAAAGTTCAACGCTATTAAAGCACTTTAAACTTTAAATCAAAGCATTTCGTTTTTTCATATAAAATAAACACATTTTTATGCAGTTTAGAAGTTTTGGGTCTTTTTTTTGCTCCTGCGCTGCTGAAATCAGGGCGTCCCTTATTTCTATTTGTGAAAGGTGGAAACCCTAGTGTGGATTAAACTAATTAAACTGAATGAATCCATCAATAAGAACTGATTCCACTAATTCATATGAATGTGAGCCCGACACCAGCCCCAGTTTGACACAGAAACAGTTTAAAACGCTAAGACTTCATGACTAAAACCCGTGCCCTGTCCAAACCCTGCTTAGCTTAGCTTAGCTTAGCTTAGCTTCCCTAAGCTCCGGGTTTCGTACCTTCGCCACCTCGGGGATCCGCTGCTTCCCTGCCGCGGTGGACGCCATGATCCTCGGTGTGTCGGGGGTTCGAGCCCCGGAATATCAAACCTGAGCGGGTCAAACAGCAGCTTTTAACGATACATGGTGGTCTTTATATCTATATCTTTATATATTTATATCTATGTATCGCAGCAGCTCCACGGGGCGTCCTAGTTTATATGTCTATGGTTTGTAGAGCAACATTTGATAATAAAGTTTTTTAAATAAAGGCTCCATAACCCGGAAGTGCTGCCGCCATGATTTCCAACGGAGTCCTATGGAAGCGTCGCCTCTGTTTTATCCACTGCTCTGGTTCAGACCAGAGAAACTCCCGTTACATTGAAGATTGGAACATTCTGGAAGAATGGAGAAGGAGAAAGACCAGGACCAGGACCAGGACTCCGGAGAAGAAGAGGTGAGGCTGCATAAAAATGTGTTTATTTTATATGAAAAAACTAAATGCTTTGATTTAAAGTTTAAAGTGCTTTAATAGCGTTGAACTTTCATGACTGTAGAGACAGAAAAAACATATAGTAACTGAAATATCCTCCTATGTATGTATGTATGTATGTATGTATGTATGTATGTATGTATGTATGTATGTATGTATGTATGTATGTCCACATCAGCCCAGATGTAGAATATACAGGTGAAGAATATGGTGTAAAAGTTAATTTATTTCAATAATTCAACTAGAATATGGTGTAAAAGTTAATTTATTTCAATAATGCAACTAGAATATGGTGTAAAAGTTAATTTATTTCAATAATTCAACTACAATATGGTGTAAAAGTTAATTTATTTCAATAATTCAACTAGAATATGGTGTAAAAGTTAATTTATTTCAATAATCCAACTAGAATATGGTATAAAAGTTAATTTATTTCAATAATTCAACTAGAATATGGTGTAAAAGTTAATTTATTTCCATAATTCAACTAGAATATGGTGTAAAAGTTAATTTATTTCAATTATTCAACTTAAAAGGTGAAACTAATATATGACCTAGTCTTAATAAGACTAGGTCATATATTAGTTTCACCTTAGTTTAGTTTGGTTAGTTTTTGTTTCAGCAGAACTTTGATCACATCCGGGTTCTTCTGCCTGAAATCTGGAGAAAACATGTTTCAAAGTTGGTGGGGGGGGCACTAATGTGCAGTCAACAGCATAGAAAACATATCAGTCGTCGGTAAACTTGGAGTCAAGACCCCCTAAACCCAGACCAGGACCAGAGAGTTTACTTACTTACTTAAATCTTATTTGAGAGGGACCATGTGCAATTAAAAACATAAATGTAAACATGTGATGCATTGCACCAGAGTTAGCCTTAGGATCATTTGCGTCTGCAGTCCCTTGGCACAAATAAATACAGCACAGATAAAAAACCTCAAACATTATTCAAGGATATTATCAAACATCACCCATCAAACATTATTCAAGGACATATAACACATACTGAGGTTGGAGGTTTCCGTTGTCTTACAGCAGCAGCATGAACATTGTTGTGATTAGCTGTCCCGTTTGGTCGGAGGTGGAACTCTTAAAAGGAGCGGCGCTAAGTGTTTCAAATCCTCCAACCAAGGAATGTCTCCCATCATAACTCCAGCTTTGGTTTTGCTACATTACTTGGCACTACTGCTTTTTTGACTCAGGATGACGGCATGAAACACAAGATCCTGATTGTCCTTTCAATTCTTTGGATTCTGAAAAGACCCAGGGAGCATAAAAGTGGGTGGAGAAAGATTTCAGGGTGTTTGTGGTGTTTCAGGTGAAGAACAAAGCTCCTGCAGAGATATTTCAGGGTGTTTGTGGTGTTTCAGGTGAAGAACAAAGCTCCTGCAGAGATATTTCAGGGTGTTTGTGGTGTTTCAGGTGAAGAACAAAGCTCCTGCAGAGATATTTCAGGGTGTTTGTGGTGTTTCAGGTGAAGAACAAAGCTCCTGCAGAGATATTTTTCAGGGTGTTTGTGGTGTTTCAGGTGAAGAACGAAGCTCCTGCCGAGGTGCAGATCACCGCCGAGCAGCTGCTGAGAGAAGCCAAGGAGAGGGAGCTGGAACTTCTGCCGCCCAAGCAGGAGATTACCGACAAGGAGGAGCTCAACGACTCCAAGCTGAGGAAGAGGAAGGTAAACCTGCTTCCAGGCTCCGTTATCTTGAAACAAACACCACAGTTTAGTGTCTTGACTTCAGGCTGAGCTGCTTTCTTGAAGGCCTTTGAGGACCAACATCAGGAAGAATCCAACCGTCATCAGTTAGGGCTCAGTTCTACTTGCAGTTCAGAACGCGTACGCGTCGTTGTCGTCACGCGTATCCTGCGTTCATTTGGCGCGTGGACGTGCACGTTCTCAAAAAGACAGTGAACGCGTACGCGACCTGCAGTTCTGGCTGTGGCCGCGAGTGGCGCTGTTCCCGGTCTGATACCAGCTGGACACAAGTGACGACGGAGGTCGCTGGCGCCGTTTCCTTTGCCCAGATTCTGCTGCTCTCTGCTGGAGAAAGGTCCCCATGCAGGTTAACTTGCCCAAACTTTCTATCTGAAAATTCAATTCAATTCAATTCAGTTTATTTGGGAAGGGACAGTGTACATTCATATACATTTAGAATTAAAAATGCAAATGCACCCGATTTTAGCTACAGAGCTAGTTTCCATTGGCAGTCCCCCGGCTAAAAATATAAAAGAAAGACAAGTTAAACAACAAGTTAGAACAAATACAAATATAGCGTGCAAAAAGTTTCTGTTCTTGTTATTTTGCTTCTATTTAAGATAGAAGGAACAGGAGAACAACCTGACACATCAATCTTACTAACACGATCTTAGACATTTACATATATTGCAATAGTGAATACATTACACACATTTCACATTTAGCAGTTAAAAGTTTAGGCGGTAAAGTGCCAGAGCAAATTAAAGTGCTGGTTACGATTAAAGTGCTGAGGGTTTAAAGTTAAAGTGCTATAATGGGGGAAAGACAAGGAGGATGGAAGGGGAGGGGAGAGTGAAGATGGAATGGGCTGCAGCAAAACCAGATCACATGTATTGTTCGCTTGTGGAATTTAAGGTTCTATGCCAGTTGTAGAGTAAACAGATTGTGGAGATGGGGCCGGAAGGAGAAGAGAAAGGGAAAAAAAAAAAGTAAGAAGAGGTAGATAATTACTAGTCAGCTGAGTAATCATTTACATAAAAAAAATAGCCAACCAAGAGGTGATGGCATGAAGCATCACCTCTTGTTTACAATCAGATTGTCAGTGTTTAAATAAAGTGACAAAGTGCATTATTAACACTATGATGTTATTATGCAGTAAAGTGACAAGGTGACAAATGAATCTTTACCGAGGGTCATGGTTACAGTCCTGTTTACTTAATAGCCATTTCTTTAAGCTGTTCTTGAATGTGGCAAATGTGTTGCAGTCCCTTACTACGACAGGTAATGAGTTCCAGAGTTCTACCCTCGACTGACAGTACGGTCTGCCCCTGTGCATACACTATACACTATAAATACACCATTAATACACTATAAATATACCATTAATACTATAATGTGCAGTGCGTCTGAATGGGATTATGCAATCACCTCTGGAGGTTGCCCTGGTTGTATGGCTAGCGTTTTCGTTTTGTCTTATGTAGACAGACAGTGGGGGCGGTGCTAAACCTTTTAGCAGGCATCAGATTCTTCCGCGGATCCGCGGAATTCCGCGGATTTTGGTCTCAGCAAAAAATGTCCGCGGTTTCCGCGGAACAGGGGGAAAAAATAAATAAAAAAGTAGGGTTACGGCGTAGGTTCTGCGTCGATTTAACGCAGTACCATAAATCAGCCTTCACAGACAGACAGCCAGGACGCGGCAGCAGCAGAAATGAAGAGGAGCCGGCAGCTCAGTTTAAAATACATTTTTTGGGTTTAGGTAGCGGTAGCGATAGCTTAGCTCAGACTGCGATCAGATCTCAAGATTTAGGTCGATTGCTGTTCGTGTTTTGGATGGCTCCGTGCCGGTTTCGTGCTTTGTTTGTGGTTTTTTTGTTGCAGATTTCCAGTGCTTGACGTGTGTCTCCGTGTGTTCCTGCTTCCTGGATTGGCAGTGGATGTCGTCTGAAAGACAAGGAGCTGCTTGTCTTTTGTCGTTTTGTCATTTAATTTAGGTGTGAAAGGGGGATTCTGGCCATTGTAGAAGTTTAAGATATAATTATCTTGATTTCAAGATTTATTCATGCATGAAGAATTACCCATGATGATGAATGCGTGTTATTATGTTATCAAAATGCATCATTCTTTGCAAAAATTCAGAATTTTTGTGTGTATTCTTGCACTGATAAAAGATGTGATTATGGAGCTTTGAGACCACCAGAATGCACCATTTTGAGTCTATTTTTCAAAATTTTCCGGGGGAACATGCCCCCGGACCACCCTAGAGGGTTCGGGTGCTTTGCGCTCTCACTCGTCCGCGTCGAGAATTTTCCTCTTTTTTTATGATAAGCCATTCTGATGCCTGTTTTAGGATCTTGAATGTAGCACAGGCATATTTAAAGGTAGTGAGGTTGTCAAAACTAAGGAGTTGATATTTTTTAAGTATCTGACAGTGATGATGTGTTATGGGTTTTTTGTCCAGTATTTTTATCGCTCTCTTATACAAAGATTCCGCCAGGTTGAGCATGGTTTTGTTGGTAAAAGACCAGTTTGTGAAGCCATATTCAATATGGGATAACACCATTGCGTGCATAAAGACTCTGGCTGCCTCAGTTGTTAATGAGGGTCTAATTGATTTAAAATTTGCAAGGTTAAATTTCACCGTTTTTGTAATTTTGTTTACGTGACTCTTGAAGGAGAGAATATGAGAAAACATATTCTCATCTTGATGTTTCCTGCTAATTCATACACAATCTTCACTTTAATCCTCAACTTAGTTTGACATAAGAATGTTTTTTTTTTTATTGAAACATAGATACAAACAAACAAGGCACATATCAGAATTACAAACTTTTGCCTTGGATTGAGCAACATCAGTATTACAAAATATACACTGAGAATCTAATTATTGTACAACATAAAATAAAAATGAAATAAAAAAAATTAAATGAAAAATAACTCACAAGGGCCATATCATATTAAATCATATATTTCAAGTAAAGAAAAACAGTTTAAGGGCTTTCTTGTCTTTAACAAGACTCAAGAACCACAGGATTTCGTCTTTGCTTTTTGCAGATGACGTTGTCCTGTTGGCTTCATCGGACCGGGACCTTCAGCATGTGCTGGGGCGGTTTGAGGCCGAGTGCGACGCATCAGGGATGAGAATCGGCACCTCCAAGACCGAGGCCATGGTTCTCCATCGGGAAAGGGTGGCGTGGAGAAGTCCTGCCATCAGGTGGAGGAGTTAAAGTATCTCAGGGTCGGTGTCCCGGACCGTCGTGGTGAAGAAGGAGCTGAGTCGAAAGGTGACGCTCTCGATTTACCGGTCAATCTACACACCTACCCTCACCTATGGTCATGAACTTTGGGTAGTGAGCGAAAGGACAAGATACAAACGGCCGATATGAGTTTCCTCCGCAGGGTGGCTGGACGCTCCCTTATGGCCCTTTTGCACTAGTCTCGCTTCTCCTCGGTTCTACCCGCCACGGCCCCGTTTTGCGCTTTTGCATTCGGGCTGAGACGGGTAGAGCCGCTCCAAGCCGATACTATTTCTGTAACCATTCTGGCGAGGTTCTATCTCAGGGCTGAGCAGGGACTATTTCTGACGTCACCACCCTCCACGCCACTGATTGGTCGGGGGGCGGGGCCGTCAGACGTTTGAATCAGGAAGCGGGAGTTGGCGCGAGAGCGACCCGCGGCTCGCAGCGATTTTATTATAAAGCACAAAACGTCTGTTTGGTGATCCAACTCTGAGGTGCAGATGTTCATAAACCTGGTGGCTGAGGAGAGAATTAAAAAAGGGATGTAGACGGGCTGTTTTACTCTCAGCCGCTCGCGGCTCCAGCTCATCAGCGCCGACATGAACAAAGCGGTTGCGCAATCGAGTACGTCACAGCAGCTTCACCCCACCCCCCCCCCCACTTCTCACCTGGCTGTGGAAAAACACACGGGTGGAGCCGCGTCGAGCCGCGCCGAGCCGGGCTGAGGCGAGACTAATGGAAAAGTAGCATTAGAGATGAGTTTCCTCCGCAGGATGGCTGGACGCTCCCTTAGAGATAGGGTGAGGAGTTCGGTCACCCGGGAGGAGCTCGGAGTCGAGCCGCTGCTCCTTCACATTGAGCACATTCACATTCGAACCGGGGACCTTCTTGCTGTGAGGCAACAGTGCTAACCACTAAGCCACCGTGCTGCCCAAATGTAAAACATTATATCACAAAATAAGTCTTTATACTGATGATGTACTAATCTTCCTCCAGAACTCACAAATCTCACTATCACAGACAATTGCACTTATAGATGGATTTTCATCTCTGTCTGACTACTTTATCAACTGGTCCAAATCCACAGTTTTGTGCATCAACTGCAATTTCCAGAATACAGCAACTACTAAATTTGATTGTAATTTAGTAGTTGCTGTATTCTGGAAATTGCATAGAAATTGCTTAGATATCTAGGCATAAACATCTCCCCTAGACTGTCAGAGTTGTCGTGTCAAAATTCCTGTGGAAAAATAAAACTCCACGTATTATTTTTGTAAGACATTACAAAAATCCAAAGACTGTGAAGGCTTAGACTTACCCAACTTCCAGTATTATTTCTTAGTTAATAAGTTACAGTATATCTTAAAATGGTGCAAAAACCACTTACTAGATAGTCAATGGCTGGATTCAGAACAAGTATTTTGCAATGATTTGGAAATCGCAGATCTACCATTTATCAGTCAAAATATTACACATCATGAATGCTTTAAAAGCATTTATATTAGCTCAACTCTGACAGCTTGGTGGGACTTCTTTTAAAATAGCCAAAGTCTCACTTTTTTCCATGTGATCGCACACCCATCTGGAACAATCAAGAAAATGTAAAGATGGTAAACTTTACTCAATGGAGAGACCAAGGAATAAAGTATCTACAACATATAATCACAAGTGGACATTTTGTACCATTTAACACACTCACTGTTAGGGATGGGTATCGTTTGCATTTTCATCGAATCCGATTCCTATTTCGAATCCTCATTTCGATTCCGATTCTTTTCGAATACCGATTCCGATACCAATATTAATTAAAGCTGCAAGCAGCGATGAACGGGCCCTCGCACTCACGGCCACTGCCCCCATAAGCATATCAGAAACGATACCACCCACGACTTCCTATGTCAAAACATTCAAATGTTATAGCAGGAAATAGGGACAACCAATCAGAAGAAGGGGCGAGGCTAATTAAGGCCAAAGAAGCTCAAGGACTCATTGCAGAGTCCCATGACACCACCCACGACTCTCTATGTCAAAACATTCAAATGTTATAGCAGGAAATAGGGACAACCAATCAGAAGAAGGGGCGGGGCTAATTTTCACCAATTATGGTCAAGGACTCTATACCGAGTCCCATGACACCACCCACGACTCTTTATGTCAAACCATTCAAAAGTTATGGCAGATAAAAGTATTCTAGGGGGCGCTGTTGAGCCATTAGGCCACGCCCATTAATACAAACCATGAAATATCAAATTTATCGCCAAGCCTGGCTTGCATGTAACATTTGGTGACTTTTGGAGAACTATCAAATATGGACCAATCAGATGAAGGGGACGCGCGCTTTTTCGCGTCTAGCGTCGCCACGGTAACACTTTTGAAAGAGAAAAGTAATGCGCGTAGTCGCAAGATGAAGACGCACATTTTGAGGTATAACACACCTGGGTGCACGTTACGGTTCGGGCCGTATTAATTGCCGAAGGAATGGCATAAATTGCGCCAAAATTACACAATAAATAAAAAATGGCCGACATCCTGTTGGGTTTGGGCCATGGCTCCAAGAGACTTTTCTTTAAGTTGCAACATGATGCAGGTGTGTACCGATTTTCATGCATGTACGTCAAACCGTATTGTGGGGCTTGAGGCACAAAGTTTTTCCGGGGGGCGCTGTTGAGCCATTTTGCCACGCCCATGAATGCAAACCATTAAATATCAAAATTTTCGCCAGGCCTGACTTGCATGCAAAATTTGGTGACTTTTTGGGCATGTTAAGGGGGGCAAAAAGGCCTTCACTTTGTCAGGAAAATAATAATAATAATTAAAGCTGCAAGCAGCGATGAACGGGCCCTCGCACTCACGTCCACCGCCCCCCATAAGCATATCATAAATGCACCACCCACGACTCTCTATGTCAAACCATTCAAAAGTTAAAGCAGAAAAAAGGAACAACAAATCAGAAGAAGGGGCGGGGCTAATTCAGGCCAATGAAGGTCAAGGACTCCATACAGAGTCTGATGACACCACCCACGACTCTCTATGTCAAACCATTCAAAGGTTATGGCAGAAAATCGGGACAACCAATCAGAAGAAGGGGCGGGGCTAATTAAGGCCAACTAAGCTTAAGGACTCATTACAGAGTCCCTTGACACCACCCACGACTTCCTATGTCAAACCATTCAAAAGTTATGGCAGATAAAAGTATTCTAGGGGGCGCTGTTGAGCCGTTAGGCCACTCCCATTAATGCAAACCATGAAATATCAAATTTATCGCCAAGTCTGGCTTGCATGCAAAATTTGGTGACTTTTGGAGAACTATCAAATATGGACCAATCACATGAAGGGGGGGCGCGCCTTTTGGCGTCTAGCGTCGCCACGGTAACACTTTTGAAAGAGAAAAGTAATGCGTGGTGTCGCAGGATGTAGACGCACATTTTGATGTATAACACACCTGGGGGCACGTTACGGTTCGGGCTGAATTAACTGCCGAAGGAATGGCATAAATTTCGCCAAAATGACACAATCTATTCAAAATGGCCGACATCCTGTTCGGTTTCGGCCATGGCTCCAAGAGACTTTTCTTTAAGTTGTGCCATGATACAGGTGTGTAGCGATTTTCGTGCATGTACGTCAAACCGTATTGTGGGGCTTGAGGCACAAAGTTTTCCGGGGGGCGCTGTTGAGCCATTTTGCCACGCCCATTAATGCAAAGCATGAAATATCAAATTTATCGCCAGGCCTGGCTTGCATGCCAAATTTGGGGCCTTTTGGACAACTATCAAATATGGACCAATCAGGTGAAGGGGGGGTGCGCTTGTTGGCGTCTAGCGTCGCCACGGTAACACTTTTGAAATAGAAAAGTAATGCGTGTAGTCGCAGGATGGAGACGCACATTTTGATGTATAACACATCTGGGTTCACGATACGGTTCGGGCTGAATTAACTCTCGAAGGAGTGGCATATATTGCCCCAAAATTACGCAATTAATTCAGAATGTTCAAAATGGCCGACTTCCTGTTCGGTTTCGGCCATGGTGCCAAGAGACTTTTCTTTTAGTTGCGTCATGATACAGGTGTGTACCGATTTTCGTTCATGTACGTCAAACCGTATTATGGGGCTTGAGGCGCAAAGTTTTTTATGTCTGAACCAACCAGATGAAGGGTGGGCGCGCTTTTTGGCGTCTAGCGTCGCCACGGTAACGCTTTTGAAAGAGAAAAGTAATGCGTGGTGTCGGAGGATGGAGACGAACATTTTGATGTATAACACACCTCGGTGCACGTTACGGTTCGGGCTGAATTAACTGCCGAAGGAATGGCATAAATTGCGCCAAAGTGACACGATTAATTCAAAATGGCCGACTTCCTGTTCGGTTTCGGCCATGACGCCAAGAGACTTTTCTTTAAGTTGTCCCATGATACAGGTGTGTACCGATTTTCGTGCATGTACGTCAAACCGTATCGTGGGGCTTGAGGCACAAAGTTTTCAAGGGGGCGCTGTTGAGCCATTTTGCCACGCCCATTAATGCAAACCATTAAATATCAAATTTTTCGCCAGGCCTGACTTGGGTGCAAAATTTGGTGACTTTTTGGGCATGTTAAGGGGGGCAAAAAGGCCATCACTTTGTCAGAAGAAAAAAAATAATAATAATTAAAGCTGCAAGCAGCAATGAACGGGCCCTCGCACTCACGGCCACCGCCCCCCATAAGTATCAGAAATGACACCACCCACGACTTCCTATGTCAAACCATTGAAAAGTTATAGCAGAAAAAAGGGACAACCAATCAGAAGAAGGGGCGGGGCTAATTCAAGCCAATGAAGGTCAAGGACTCCATACAGAATCTGATGACACCACCCACGACTCTCTATGTCAAACCATTCCAAAGTTATAGCAGAAAATCGGGACAACCAATCAGAAGAAGGGGCGGGGCTAATTAAGGCCAACGAAGCTTAAGGACTCATTACAGAGTCCCATGACACCACCCCCGACTTCCTATGTCAAATCATTCAAAAGTTATAGCAGAAAAAAGGGACAACCAATCAGAAGAAGGGGCGGGGCTAATTTAAGCCAATGAAGGTCAAGGGCTCCATAAAGAATCCCATGACACCACCCACGACTTTCTATGTCAAACCATTCAAAAGTTATAGCAGAAAAAAGGGACAACCAATCAGAAGAAGGGGCGGGGCTAATTAAGGCCAACGAAGCCTAAGGACTCATTACAGAGTCCCATGACACCACCCACAACTCTATGTCAAACCATTCAAAAGTTATGGCAGAGAAAAGTATTCTAGGGGGCGCTGTTGAGCCATTTTGCCACGCCCATTAATGCAAACCATGAAATATCAAATGTATCGCCAAGTCTGGCTTGCATGCAAAATTTGGTGACTTTTGGAGAACTATCAAATATGGACCAATCACATGAAGGGGGGGCGCGCCTTTTGGCGTCTAGCGTCGCCACGGTAACACTTTTGAAAGAGAAAAGTAATGCGTGGCGTCGCAGGATGTAGACGCACATTTTGATGTATAACACACCTGGGGGCACGTTATGGTTCGGGCTGAATTAACTGCCGTAGGAATGGCATACATTTCGCCAAAATGACACAATGTATTCAAAATGGCCGACATCCTGTTCGGTTTCGGCCATGGCTCCAAGAGACTTTTCTTTAAGTTGTGCCATGATACAGGTGTGTAGCGATTTTCGTGCATGTACGTCAAACCGTATTGTGGGGCTTGAGGCACAAAGTTTTCCGGGGGGCGCTGTTGAGCCATTTTGCCACCCCCATTAATGCAAACCATGAAATATCAAATTTATCGCCAGGCCTGGCTTGCATGCCAAATTTGGTGCCTTTTGGGGAACTATCAAATATGGACCAATCAGATGAAGGGGGGGTGCGCTTGTTGGCGTCTAGCGTCGCCACGGTAACACTTTGGAAAGAGAAAAGTAATGCGTGTAGTCGCAGGATGGAGACGCACATTTTGATGTATAACACATCTGGGTTCACGATACGGTTCGGGCTGAATTAACTCTCGAAGGAATGGCATATATTGCTCCAAAATTACGCGATTAATGCAGAATGTTCAAAATGGCCGACTTCCTGTTCGGTTTCGGCCATGGCGCCAAGAGACTTTTCTTTTAGTTGCGACATGATACAGGTGTGTACCGATTTTCATTCATGCGCGTCAAAGCGTATTATGGGGCTTGAGGCGCAAAGTTTTTTCTGTTTGAACCAATCAGATGAAGGGGGGGTGCGCTTTTTGGCGTCTAGCGTCGCAACGGTAACGCTTTCGAAAGAGAAAAGTAATGCGTGGGGTCGGAGGATGGAGACGCACATTTTGATGTATAACACACTTGGGGGAACGTTACGGTTCGGGCTGAATTAACTTTCGAAGGAATGGCATAAATTTCGCCAAAATGACACGACTAATTCAAAATGGCCAACATCCTGTTCGGTTTCGGGCATGACCCCAAGAGACTTTTGTTTAAGTTGTCCCATGATACACGTGTGTACCGATTTTCGTGCATGTACGTCAAACCGTATCGTGGGGCTTGAGGCACAAAGTTTTCAAGGGGGCGCTGTTTAGCCATTTTGCCACGCCCATTAATGCAAACCTTTAAATATCAAATTTTTCGCCAGGCCTGACAATGGTGCAAAATTTGGTGACTTTTTGGGCATGTTAAGGGGGGCAAAAAGGCCTTCACTTTGTCAGGAAAATAATAATAATAATAAAAATTCCTGCAAATACAATAGGGCCTTCGCACTGAAGGTGCTCGGGCCCTAATAATAAAAATTCCTGCAAATACAATAGGGCCTTCGCACTGCAAGTGCTCGGGCCCTAATAATAATAAAAATTCCTGCAAATACAATAGGGCCTTCGCACTGCAAGTGCTCGGGCCCTAATAATAATAATAAGAATTCCTGCAAATACAATAGGGCCTTCGCACTGCAAGTGCTCGGGCCCTAATAATAAAAATTCCTGCAAATACAATAGGGCCTTCGCACTGAAGGTGCTCGGGCCCTAATAATAATAATAATAATAAAAATTCCTGCAAATACAATAGGGCCTTCGCACTGCAAGTGCTCGGGCCCTAATAATAATAATAAAAATTCCTGCAAATACAATAGGGCCTTCGCTCTGAAGGTGCTCGGGCCCTAATAATAATAACTTGCATTTATATAGCGCCTTTCAAGGAACCCAAGGTTGCTTTACAGATCATAGACCTTTTTCAAGGGATGCCTTGAAAAGGGAAAACCAAAGGAAGAACAAACAAAACAAAACACAATCGGGACAAAACAACAGGGGGTGGGCACTAATGGGGAAAAGCCAGGGTGAAAAGGTGGGTTTTGAGTTGTGTTTTGAAACTGTCCAGAGAAGGGGAGTCACGGATTACAGCAGGGAGAGAGTTCCAAAGGGTGGGGGCAGCAACACTGAAGGCTCTGTCCCCAAAGGTCTTCAGTCTGGTCCGGGGGATGGAGAGCAGACCAGCGTCTGAAGACCGCAGGTTCCGGGAGGAAGTGTGGTGATGAAGGAGGTCGGACAGGTACTGGGGGGCCTGAGTGTGAAGGGCTTTGTAGGTGAGTAGGAGGAGTTTGTACCGAATGCGGAACTTAACAGGTAGCCAGTGGAGGTGGATGAGGGTGGGGGTGATATGCTGCCAGGGCTTGGTGTGGGTGAGAACCCTGGCAACTGAATTCTGCACGTACTGGAGCCTGTCCAGGGTTTTACTTGGAACCCCAGACAGGACTCCATTACAGTAATCCAGTCGGGAGGTGATGAAAACGTGGATTAGTGTTTCTGCCACAGAGTCAGAGAGTGAGGGACGGAGACGTGCAATGATTCTGAGGTGATAGAAGGCAGATTTGGTGACCGACTTGATGTGTGACTGGAAGGAGAGGGTGGAGTCCAAGATGACGCCCAGATTACAGACCTCGGAGGATGGCGTGATGGTGCAGCCGTCCACCCGGATGAGCAGATCTCCAACCTTCCGGAGCATTGACTTTGGGGCCACAACCATGAGCTCCGTCTTATTGCTGTTCAGTTTGAGGAAGTTAGTTGTCATCCAAGATTTTATGGCTGAGAGGCAGTTAACCAAAGACTGTGGGGGGAGCTGGGAGGATGGTGAGGTGCTGAGATGGAGCTGGGTATCGTCAGCGTAGCAGTGAAAACTGAGACCATAATGGCGTATGATCTGGCCAAGGGGGAGCAGGTAGGTGGTGAAGAGGGTTGGACCGAGCACAGAGCCTTGGGGGACACCATGGTTGACTGGGGCAGGGTGGGAGAAGGAGCCAAGGATGGTGACAAACTGAGTTCTGTTGGTGAGGTAAGATTGGAACCAAGATAAAGCAGAGCCAGAGATACCAAGGAGAGCAGACGGGCGTTCGAGGAGGATGGTGTGGGAGATGGTATCAAAGGCAGCGGAGAGGTCGAGAAGGATGAGGATGCTGATTTTACCATTGTCTGCAGCAGTGAGGAGGTCATTTGTAATTTTGATCAGGGCGGTCTCAGTACTGTGGTGGGTTCTGTAGGCTGACTGGAAGGGTTCATAGAGCTCATGGTTGGACATATGCTGGTGGAGCTGGGCCGCCACTGCTCTTTCCAGGATCTTACTGAGGAAAGGAAGGTTGGAGATCGGCCGGAAGTTATTGAGGTCCTCAAGGTCCGAACCAGGCTTTTTCAGAATGTGAGTGATGGAGGCGATTTTAAGACTGGGGGGCACTGTACCGGAGCCTATGGAGGAGTTAATTATGTCAGTGATGACGGGACAGAGGGTAGGAAGGCAGGCTTTCACCAAAGCAGTTGGCATGGGGTCCAGAGAGCAGGAGGAAGCTTTGGCTTTGGTGACCAGTTTGGTGACCAGTGCGGTGGTGACAGGGGAGAAAGAAGAGAGAGAGCAGTGGGGGGGGCAGGGAAGCTCCAGGGGCGCACCACTTAGTGAACCGCCGGGGGAGGGAGGGTCAGGTGTGAGGAGTTGCTGGTGAATGGTGTCCACCTTAGCACCGAAGAACTCCAGAAACTTGGAGCAGCGCTCCTGGTCCTCTGTGGTAGGGGGGGCGGCAGGGGGGCGGAGCAGGCGATTGATGGTGGAGAACAGTGTCCTGGGGTGATTTTGTTGAGAGCCAATGAGGGTGGAGTAATACCTCACCTTGGTTCTGGCTAGTTCGTCCTTGTATGACCTCACATGCTCTTCAAAAGCCAGCCGGTGGACGGTCAGGCCAGTTCTTTTGTGCAGCTGCTCCAACCGGCGACAGGTGGTCTTAGAAATGCGGAGGTCTGAGGTGAACCAGGGGGCTGGACGGGCATAGGAGACAGACCGGTGTTTGAGGGGGGCCAGAGAGTCCAGGCAGCACAGTGTGTACAGAGAACACCCCTGATAATCATATACATGCTTCATGTTTTTGTGCACCGGTACAGAAGTTCTGGATGGAGATATGTGAGGATTTATCCACATGGCTCAATTACAGTGTGCCCCACACTATGCATACTAGGTCACCTGGGAGACATCCAAATAGAATCTAACCTGGCTCACTTGGTTCTCACTGTCTTATGTATCGCAAAGAAAAACGCTCTAATGAACTGGAAACAAAAATCCAATCTTTGTATGAATCAATTTAGGAATCCTCTGTTAAATCATATCAGTAATGAGATAATGTCTGCCTCCACTAAACATCATTCGGCAGAACTGCCTTTCTCTGTTCCCCGATTATAGGCTCCATTAGTGGGGGCGAGTGGGTGATGATACATACATAAATATCTCAGTTGTTTCTCATCATCATTTGCTGCACTCCACATGACTGCTATGTGCTGCTGACGTCCCCGACTCCCCCAGTCTGGCCTTCGGCAGGAGGGTCCCACCCTTATGAGCCTGGTCCTGCTCAAGGTTTCTTCCTCCTAAAGGGGGGTTTTTCTTGCCACTGTTTGGCTTAAGGTTTTTCTCCCACTATGGGAGTTTTTACCTGCCATTGTTTATGTAATAATTGTTCAGGAGTTTATGTTTATGTTCATGTTCTGGATCTCCGGAAAGCATCTAGAGACAACATCTGTTGTATTAGACGCTATATAAATAAAATTGAATTGAATTGAATCGGCAGGACTTGGAGCTCTCTAGTCTCCCGGCGGCTCTGGTTGAACGGCCCGACAAACCATCTCCGATCACGCTGTTTTCTTTACCGAGATCACAAGAAAAGCAGAGCAGTGATCTCCATTCCGTGTTGCTGTCTTGTTTATTTGTCTTTACTCCACCAACTCGAAATATTGAATCACTTTTCTAAGCCAACGGCGCGACGCAGCTCAAACAGCAGGTGTTTCCGCTCTTTAATCTGATTGGTTTACGAGTAAATCGTCCCCCACGTGGGGTGCGCTCTTATGGTTGGCTGAAACAAAGATATCTGATTGGTTGCAGATCCTTCCGTTTTAAAACAAAAAAAACGCATTTGTTAATCAAGTCACGTCAGGGGAGTCTCAAAAGTCACACATAAATCCAACTCGGCTCACAAATATAAAAAACGTTTGTAAATCAGGTTATATTTGTGTGTGCATCAAAAATACATTTGTGTATGTTGTCCTACGCACGTGTGAATTGTTCTGTGCATTTGTGAATTTTGTCCTGTGCATGTGTGAATTTTGTCCTGTGCATGTGTGAATTATGACACTCTTCTGCCCTCACTACACGTTTGCGTATGTAGCTATGCAGCGAGCTAAACACTCTCCCATAAAGGACCCAAGGCAGGAGCTGGCTTTAGGTGTTTTTAATGGAAGCCGTGTAAAACTGTAAAAAGAACAGTACACAAAGCATAAGTTCTACATAATGAAAAATCTCTTATACAAATGAAATAAGCAGCATAATGTAGCTGACATAAAACAAATGCAGTAAACCAAGCAAACAATCACAGTAAACTAAGTGCACTCACAGATTATGCTTCTTGATGAGCAGAACAAAGCAGAAGGAGGCAGATTGTGAGATGCTTCCTTCCATGAGGTAGTGATGTCATTCAAAATGGCGGATTCAAACCTGCTAACTTTATTAACACCTGGATGTCATATGAACAAGGCCGCCAGATGGCGCTAAACTGCATTACCTAACACATTTTGTATCTGATATATAGGAGAGGCAGAACAGACACTGTTCTAGCTCCATACTTGAAACTGCAAAGGCTTTTGATAATGCAGCCAAGATAATGTAAGTCATCTTCTCTGTTACAGAATCATAAAGGAAGACCCAAAAGATACTGCTGTGATGATTGCGAGAAAGTCTTCACCACTTCATCAAACCTGAAGATCCATAAGAAAACTCACACTGGTGATAAACCATACAGCTGTGATCATTGTGGTGCTGCTTTTGCCGTGAAAGGTTATCTTACGACTCACCAACGTATTCACACTGGTGAGAAACCATACAGCTGTGATCAGTGTGGAGCGGTTTTTACCCGACAAGATAATCTAAAGAATCACCAACGTATTCACACTGGAGACAAGCCTTACAGGTGTGATCAGTGTGAGGCGGCTTTTGCCCAGCAAAGTCATCTAACGACACATCGACGTATTCACACTGGTGATAAACCATACAGCTGTGATCAGTGTGGAGCGGCTTTTGCCGTGAAAAATAATCTTACGACTCACCAACGTATTCACACTGGAGACAAGCCTTACAGATGCGATCAGTGTGGAGCGGCTTTTGGCAAGCAAGGTCACCTAAGGACTCACCAACGTATTCACACTGGGGAAAAGCCTTACAGATGCGATCAGTGTGAGGCGGCTTTTGCCGAGCAAGGTCACCTAAGGACTCACCAACGTATTCACACAGGGGAAAAGCCTTACAGCTGTGATCAGTGTGGAGCGGCTTTTGCCCAGCAAGGTGCTCTAACGAGTCACCAACGTATTCACACTGGAGACAAGCCTTACTGGTGTGGTCAGTGTGGAGCGGCTTTTGCCCGGCACGATCAATTGACGAGACATCAACGTATTCACACTGGATTCAAGCCTTACAGGTGTGATCAGTGTGGAGCGGCTTTTGCCCGGCAAGGTGATCTAACGAAACACCGACGGATTCACACTGAATAAAAAGTGTACATTTGTGATCAGTGGTGATATCATTTATTTTGAGAGTTCAGTTAAAAGGCACCAATTTAGTTTAGTTATTTTAGTTTGAAAGAAATCATTCTGGTGGTTCGATTGTGGGAAAGATTTAAAATATTTTTTCTAAAAAGCAGCAGATTCTTACAGCTGTAAGAGCTGTTCAGTTATAACCAGATTTAGAAAATGAAGTACAAGAATTCAATTAAAATGTCTTTATTTTGAACATGATGGTAGTGTAAGTCACAGACATGCTCGAGCATACTTGAACAATGAATGCAAGAGATTTTTTTTTGAAGCAGCAGAAGTTTTGACATGTTCAAAAAGAAGTAAGAAGTAAAAAAAATGTCTCCTTCTCCTTGAACTCAATACCATGTTTTCACATAGACCCTTTTTGTTAGATGTCAAATATCTTGATGTATTGAGAAGTTATACAAATCAATATTAAGAATTTTACACAGTGTAAACATATTGTGGTATAGATGAGTATAAATTTGTGGATTCCTGGGTGATTATTGCCATTTGCGTTACATGTCCCTCTATATAAACACTATTTACTATGAGTCCCTGTATTCATCTATACATAAAAGCATTTTTTTTTTATTAACATACAGTACTAACAGCGACAAAAGAGTGCGTGCGTGCGTGCGTGCGTGCGTGCGTGCGTGCGTGCGTGCGTGCGTGCGTGCGTGCGTGCGTGCGTGCGTGCGTGCGTGCGTGCGTGCGTGCGTGCGTGCGTGCGTGCGTGTGTATAAAGAAGAAGAAAGAGAAATTTAGAATATTAATTTGAGAATTGATGAATAAACAAATAATTATCATATAGAGTGATGTAGCATAATATAAATATATGTAATACTATAATCGGCGTTTCCCCTACCATTATATAGGCCTGGCGGGGCCGCCAGGCCAACGAGACCCCCCGCCAGGCCTAAGAAAAAAAAAAAAAAAAAAAATCAATGATCATTTACGTTTAGGAGCCTCTGCTGTTCTGCAACGGGAGTCAACCTGCTTCGTTGCCTAGTAATGCTGCTGAGAGCGCTGGCATATTATTATATATTATGGGATGTATAGAGTTTGTAGCTAGTCAAAAGAAAAAAGAAAAAATATCGCGGGCGACAGACAACATGATATAAAGAAATGTTTCTGCAGGTCCGTGTGTTTGTGTTTGCATGAGACGCTGCAGGGAAGCGTGAAGGAAAACACAGCCCGACGACACAGCATGCGTCCGCAGGGTCCTAGTGCCAGCCATGTATGAGCGTCTAGGCTGATTTATGGTTCTGCGGTACACCAACGGCGTAGGGTATGCGGAGACACGCACCGTACGTGCGCGTCGCCGTGTACCCTACGCCGTAAGCTCTGCGTTGGTGTAATATAAATCAGCCTTTACCGTCGCTGACACCGGTCCGACTGGTGACCCAGTAAAAAACAACACATCTAAACACAGAACATCTGGCTGGGATCCCGAATGGCTTAATAACCATAAATACAGCCCCTGGTTGTACCACACTCCCCATGGTAAATGTCCAATTTGTTGTTTACTTACATTTTTGTTCTGATTGAGCTTCTTTTTTTGGTAAGCAATAATGATTAAAATAACAGACAATAGATTGTCTTTCCACTAGAACCACTAAAGGTTCATTTTTCCCCCAGTCAAATGCATGTAACTCTGTTATAACAAAACGGGTAAAACAAATCTACAATGTTTAAATTATTTATAACTGATATAATCTCAATTGTGAATAGGGATGTTTTGTCGCATATGCCGTCAGCACAAGCAGCCGTTAAAAGAGGACCATCCCAGAGGGTTTTCATAGAGATCCCTCTGAAATATCTAGAAACAATGCTCAATGCTCATATGGGGTCAGACCTTTCAGGCCCATGACACTTTGGTTAAAGGTTAGATTAAATCTTATTATTTCATTCAAGTGATATCATTCAGCAATATAGGCCTACAATGATTTTTAATGTAAAACTTTGTTATATTGCTACATGTCCAATATGCCGTCCCACGCGCCTCGTCTGTTTAGGATTTTTTCGGTGGGTACCACCGGGCCTGAAGAAAATTCTAGGGAAAACACTGTATAATAGCATATAAATATAGTAATATCCTAATATAACATAATTTTTATAACATAACAAAATGATATCACCATACTATAATATATAATAATACTATACTTTAACATCCCATGAGATTTCATAGCTTAATATAATAATACACTATGAAACAATATATCATGATAATGCCAAGAATAATTATTAGAATTTAGAATTGGTCATTTATATATTGCAATGAGGGGTGAGGTCAGACCGGGGCGTCAGGGAAGCGAGCAGGAGGCCCCCACCAGACTCCAGTTGCCCAACCAGGGTCCCCAGCAAGAGGCAGGTCCAGTCCAAGTCCAGTCCACCCCACCATCCCCTCACCCAGCGCAGAATGAGGAAGTCAGCCGTCCCGATCGGCCAGCACAATACAAATGATGAGAAAAGATAAGAGAAGTATTTGTTGGGCCACAGTCCCATATGAACTATGGATTGTGTGATTATATGAACAGTTGAGGCCTTGGGTCAGCTTTGAGGCCCAGTTCTGGGGCCTCAGGCTGAGACCAGCCTCTAGTTTATGATACCTGACCGCATGGTTTGGAACAAAGGAAACCCCATGGACGCAAAGCTCAACCAGGATTTACATCTAAGGCCCTGCAGTGATAAGGAACAGCCCCTGATTGGACACAGACCCCAAGCCACAGGGGGGCCTTGACTTCCTGGACCAGCTATAAAAGGAAAAGCTCTCTTCTCCTCTGCTCTGTCCGTTTCGCAACGAGTGGCCGCAAGTTTTTTGAGCCTAAAGAGGAGCCGAACCAGGGACCCTGCAGGCCTCGACGTGAACGCCTTTGGACCGACCTGGAGCTGAAGGAGGCCCAGCTGCTGTTCCCATATATTCCCCTCATCCACAGAGAGAGAGAGAGAGAGAGAGAGAGAGAGCCGCTCTTTATCAGGATCCCCTGCTGAGCGTAACTACTCTTTGTTTCATCAAGAAACACTGACCGGCCGGATCAAACCACTTTCTCTTCATTTACAAAGATTCACGTAAGAGGCTGTTCTGTGTCTGGGCAGAGAAACTTAGTAACACATTTTAAAAGTTAGTTTTACGTTGTGAGCCGGACTGTTGATCCCGTCACAACTGTGCTCATTAGTTGAGTGTGTTTGTTTATCTTATTGTTTTCTCCCCTAATTCTGCTCCTACTACCACCCCCCCACCCCCCCTTCAGGTAATCTGAAGTTTTGTGTACATGTTTAGTTAGTTGTTGTTTTTGGGTAGTTTAGCCATCAGAGTTTATCGGAAGT
The DNA here is from genome assembly GCF_033807715.1 of Cololabis saira. Taxonomy (NCBI): domain Eukaryota; kingdom Metazoa; phylum Chordata; class Actinopteri; order Beloniformes; family Belonidae; genus Cololabis; species Cololabis saira. The sequence continues at coordinate 41,626,944 of NC_084601.1, forward strand.
GTTGTTTTACCATCTTCTTGACACTTGTGTAAATAAATTCTGATTAATTTGAATGAGAGAAGTTGTTTGTGCTTATTTTACGCATATTTGTCACAACTGCTGGTTGCAAAGGCCTGTGTTCGAATTCCTCCCTTCACTTTTATTCTGACGAATAATCTACCTTGAGACTGATTTTTTTCTGTTTAGTTATTTTCCTGATTACATCAGTTGGTGCCCTGTTTTGATTAAGTCATTTTGATAATTCAATTTGATAAATAATCTACTTTATAAATTATTAATGATTGTCCTTCGACAATCATTAATAATTATTTGATAACTGAACCAGCACCTCCCCTGTGGCACAATATCAATCATATTAGAAATAAATGTATGGCTTTATATAAGTTGTCCGATTGTGGTAGAATAAAAAATCACTCACCACAGAGATGTCATGGGTGTGAAAAAAAAACATTGAGAAAAAACAATTTTTCCCTTTTTCTTTTTTTCTTTTTTCCTTTTTTTTAACTACGGAAACTGACATTCTTTGAAATCAGTGTCCAAAATTTAAAATTCCATGCAAATAATCTCTGGTTGCCACATTTCCCCGACAGCAAGATGGATGCTGCAGGTTTTCAACTGCCTGCTTTGAAAGACTCATGTTGCGGGACATACCGTGGGGCAAAAAAGTATTTAGTCAGCCACCAATTGTGCAAGTTCTCCCACTTAAAAAGATGAGAGGCCTTCAACTATGAGACACAGAATGGGGGGAAAGTATCCAAGAAATCACATTGTAGGATTTTTACTGAATGAATTGATAAATTCCTGGGTAAAACAAGTATTTGGTCACCTACAAACAAGCAAGATTTTTTCAAGCAAGGTTTTTCTGCAAAGGGACCAGGGGCCTGTACTACGAAGCAAGTTCAACATACCCAGGATATATTTTCCTTATCCAGATTCACTAACCCGGACAATTGCAATCACGCTAAGCGGTCACACGACGGCGGTTATCAACTCGGTATATCAACCCAGGTTTCTCCAATCTGGATATGAGCGCGTGCACATAAAAGGGGCGGTGTTTTCAGCGCATGACCAATCGCAAGCATGGAGAAGTCCGCTGTCAGAGCCGCTTATTTCAGTAGCGAAGAGCAAACAATAATTTTACGGAAATATGATGAGTATAGGCATATAATACAGGCAAAAAGCAACACAGTTGCAGCTGCAAAATGCAGGAAAGACAGCTGGCAAAAGATCGCTGACTGTATAAATGCGTAAATTCATAGGGATATAAACATATATTTGAATATTCTGGGAATCTTAATCTTAAACTGTAAACCATGATCAGCAATATTAAAATAATAAAAGGCTTGCAATATTTCAGTTGATTTGTAATGAATCCAGAATGTATGACATTTTTTTGTTTTTGTGTTTGCAGAAAATTACAGAAAATCACAATATTCTAATTTTCTGAGACAGTCCTGTATATATTGGTTCTATAACTATTGTTGTTGACCGATAACTTGTGCTGATGCTGTACCAAAGAATTGGGTTTTTTATTTATTTTATTTAATTTTTTATTTTTTCAGGAGGGGGGTATTTAGTATTTTAAAGTGACTTCTCAGAATGTTCGAGGGACGAAATTGAAAATCCCTTTTTTGCTATCCCCTTACAAATGCATCTTCTTTTTGATTTCTTCTTGATTTATTTATTTAATTGGTATTAGTTTTGGATTTGACTGTACATCGGATTTTGGGTGATGATTTGTTTTATTTATTCATTAATTGATTTGTTTTTTATTTTCTCCTCCACCTCTTTTTTTCTTTTTTTCCTTTTTTTCTGGATCGTTCATACAGGTACTCATCAGGGAAAGCAAAGGGGTTTTGGTGGTCCCTGAATACGCGTTCTCTTCGGAGGGATCCTCTCACGATCCGCGCACCAAGCTCCACTGGATTCTCTTCGAAAGGGCATGCCATTTTCCAAGAGAGCTGATTGGTCAGTGGGCGGTGCTTTTACACCCGGCGATCTGTATCTCGAACATAACCTGCTCCGGAGCAGGTTAGCTGTTCAGCATAAGTTACCATGGCGATGTACCCCGGTGAGAAGTGAACCACCGTCGTAGTCCTGAAAACCCAGGGTTAAACCTGAAGTTACCTCGCTAACCCCAAATCCCGCTTCGTAGTACAGGCCCCAGGACGACTGATCCGTTATTTGCAAATACATTCTTTTTAAAATCAGCCAATGTGATTTTTTTTCTTTCATTTTGTCTCTCTCATTCATATATATATATATATATATATATATATATATATATATATATATATATATATATATATATATATATATATATATAATATATATACACACACTTACTTTGATCTACTTCAAATCATGTTTCTCCAGTTTCCCTCTATGATTAGATTTGTGTTAATTAAACAACCTCAGACCGTGTCAGAAAAGGCTCTGTGGTGCAATGGTAGCGCGTCTGACTCCAGATCAGAAGGTTGTGTGTTCAACTCACATCAGGGTCATAATGAACTTTCAGTTTTTTTATTTATCCATCCTCACGAGTTCACCAACCAGACAAACTTTAGCTGCAACAGAAAACTTTGATATGAACCTGGAATTGTTCAAATCTGCATAATCACCTGACTTGATGAAAAGAGGAACAAAAGATAATTTCATTTGTTTATCAGGAGACACAAGGCAAGTTTATTTGTATACCACATTTCATGTACAATTTGAAGTGATTTAATAGCAACATTTAAGATAAAAATATGTGTCAAAGTGATAAAGTAAAATCATCCAGTTTTAAAAAGTCTCTAAATTGTCTGATTCTGCAGATTCACACATATAGGAGTGGTTGTTGTGGCCGAGTGGTTAAGGCGATGGACTCGAAATCCATTGGGGATTCCCCGCGCAGGTTCAAATCCTGCCAACAACGATTGATATTTGAATGGGAAAAAAGGCTTGTTAAATCTTGTCTGTCTTAATGTAGCAGGACAGTCCTCGGTCCTGTGACGTCACTTTTAGTGACGGTATAAAAGGGGAGTTGCATACCTGTCTTTCTCTTGCTCCCGGAGGCTGGGCTTCATTGTCACCTGACGTCCGTCGCTTCCGCCCCTGGGTGGTAGGTGAGCTGCGGCTGCACTTCTCTCCACGATTCTCCCATTTAGTGCTAATTATAGTTATTTTGTGTAGTAGAGGCTCTCTTGGGTGTTGCTGCTGGCTGCATGCTGCTTATGCTGCTCACCGTTCTGTGCGCCACTCACTGTTTACTGCCGGTTGCGCATGGGCTGCGCTTACACCTCTCTCCATGCCGTATTGGCCAGGACTGCCTGATCGGTATGTGTTCAGTGACAATGGGTCTCTCCTCCAGCCACTTGTAGGTTCTTACGTTATGTTTGTTTATTATAGGTTAAAGATGTCCATGTAGCCACCGCTAAACCCCTGCTGCTTTGCCTTCTTTTGGAGCTGCTTTGTCTTGCCGGAGCACCGTGTCGCTTCGGAGCTCCGTGACGTCAGACGCCGCTTTGGGCTGCTGAATGACTGCTTGCTCGAGCTAACCACCGCTGTCACGGCTGACCCGGCCCGTGTTCACTCTGCCTGGCTGACTGCTGGCTGGCTGGGCGTATTGCTGCTCCGCACGCTGTTTGCTGTTGAGCCACATTTTAGTGTCTGTGTGTGTGTGTGCGCGTGTGTATGTGAGAGAAAACAGTGTGGGACTTGGTTTATTAGTTGTTGTTTTGTGTGTTTGTTGGTTCTGTTTATTTAGGTATTTGTGATTTTGTATATTTTGAGTGGCCAGCAAGTGATTGTTGAGCCTAATTACGTTAATTTAAGTCTATTAATTTCCTTTTTGTGTTAATTTGTGTTAATTTGTTCCCTAACTGTCCTCTGATTTCCTCCCTCTCAGGTGCTGAGCTGACGGTGGTGGATTGGTGTCCGGTGGTGGTGCCCCTGCCTTTTGTTGTGTGCTGTGTTTAAGTTTTTCACTTTATTTATTTTATTGCACGTGTGGTGTTTTAAGTATCCCCTCTTAGTTGACCCATCCACACCAGAAAGTCTCAGCCCTGATTGGTCCCCTTTTAATCCCCCTAGTGGATGATATCCTTTTAATTGATCATTTTTATAGTAAAATCTAATAATAAAACAAACCGATTTTTGTATAAATTGAACGACTGTCTCTGCCTCACTTTGTGACGGACCTGAGTGCCTTTTCTCCTGAATTAGTTTACTTTAATTTCCCTGGGTGAAACTCCCAGGGTGGCGTTGTTTGGCAACCTATGCTACTCTGACTAAAAACTACCTCTTCGTGACGCCACAATCTGGCGTTTGTTGGCAGGATTCAATCTGAGAGCAGAGACGTGTGTTCTATTTTTTGGTTTATTTTTCCTTTAGAAAAAGAAGAAAAAAAACTGTGGCTGTGTTTTTGTTTTGGTGTCTGACTTGTACTTTTTCTTTTTCTTTCAAGGCAAAGCAGCAGCTGGTTTGGTGGACCTGCAACTCCACTTCCCCTTTCCCCTGGTTTCACCTTCACGGTAGGGAAAGTCGTTACAATGGAGGAGGAGTTGCAGGAGCTAAGAGAGTTAATAGCTCAACTGAGAACAGATAATGACAGGCTAAGACAGGAACAGGTTATGGCTGTGCCCGGCCCTAGTATTGCACCCCCAGTCTCTCCCCCACCCGCTGCACCCCCTGCTGTCAGTGCTCCCCCGACAGAGAGACTGATTTTTGTGCCACGGGACAGGAGGTGTCCCACCTTTAGGGGAAAGTCAGGCATAGGGTTGGCCGAGTGGCTGGAGGAGGTGCAAGCCTGTATGAGAGCACGTCATTTGTCCACATCCGATCAGGCTTTCTTCCTATTTGACCACTTAGAGGGGGAGGCACGTGAGGAAATAAAATACCGTCCCAGTGAGGAACGTTCAGACCCGGCTAAGATCATTGAAGCATTACAAGAGTTATATGGGTGCGCAGAGTCATATGTAGCGTTACAAGAGGCCTTTTTCTCTCGACGGCAGCACGAGGGAGAGACTCTATTAGAGTTTTCACTTGCGTTGATGAGCCTCATGACATCCGTGAAGCAGCGTGCACCCAGCGGCATACCCAACGCAGAGGTTTTGTTACGTGATCAGTTTGTAGAGCACGTGCTGGATGGGTCGCTTCGTCGGGAGTTGAAGCAGTTTGTGCGCAGGCAGCCTACCTCTACCTTGCTGGAGGCTAGAGGTGAGGCGATCAGGTGGGAACGAGAGGGCTTACCTGGAGGTGTTAGGGGTCGTAGTCATTCCGTCCCCTCTGTCTTTGGTGCTCAGTGTGTGGTCCAGGGCAGCCGTCAAGTCAGTGTTGGTCCCCCGCAGTCCTCTGAGCTTCAGGAGATGAGAGAAATGCTAAAGTTGCAACAGGAGCAGTTGAACCAACTGACTCAGAGCATTTCCCGCCTGCAGGGCTCCCAGCAACCCAACCGAACAGCTTTTCGTGGTCCCATTATTTGTAGGAGATGTCAGCAATCAGGTCACATCGCCAGGGAGTGTGATGGCGTTCGCGCTTCCGCCCGCACTCAACCTCCCTCGTCGGCCTCTCAGCCAAGTAGGCCGCCTCACTCCGCCCAGTTACCGGGAAACTAGCACCCACCGTACTGCAGAGCCACAGTTCGGAGGGGGCAATTCCAGGCTCGGTTCCAGGTGCGGGTGACGTGGAAGTGTCCAAGCTCATGTCATCTTGTCCTCATTTAAGTGTGAGTATGGGAGGGGTCGTAGTTTCTTGCCTGGTGGATACCGGGTCTATGGTGTCGACCATCACGGAGTCTCTTTTCCGCCAGCAGTTCGAGCCTTGGGGCCAAGAGCGGCTCAAATCTTGTCACTGGCTGCAGCTCAGAGCAGCTAATGGTCTTGCCATCCCTTACATCGGCTACTTGGAGTTACAGGTGGAGCTTTGTGGAAAGCTGTTGCCCGCTTGTTGGATTTTGGTGGTCAAGGACCCCCCTGGTGGTGTGTCCTCACTGGTCCCAGGTGTTCTGGGGATGAATGTCATCCGTAGGTGTTATGGAGAACTTTTTGGGCAGTATGGCCTAGCTTTGTTCGACCTGCCAGTAGTATCCGAGGCCCCCAAACTCGTCACACAGGCCCTTCAGAAGTGCCATGAAGCCAGCGTTTTAGTTGGTCAGGCAGCTGGGAAAGTCAAGGTACGTGGTAAAAAGACTTGTCGTATCCCAGGTGGTACATTGAAAATTGTGGCATCCACATGTTCAGAGCAGTATGCTGGCACCACAGCACTGTTTGAGCCTCCAGAGGCTGGCCTGCCCGCCGGCCTGCTTGCTTCCCCTGCTCTAGTGCCAGTGATACGGGGCACTGCCTACATTCCCATTGTAAACGTAGGCTGTTCAGACGTGCTCCTCTATCCCCGTACCCGGGTTGGGACCTTAGAGGAGGTATGTGTGGTGAGTTTGCCCACTGGTGTTACTGAGGAGTCACCTGTGGTGGCTACCATGTTCTCTCAGTCTGCTTCTTCACCAGTGCAGGACCAGATAGCAGAGTTGGAGTTGGGTCATTTGCCAAAAGAAGCGCAGGGTGAGGTCAGGGCACTCCTGGGTCAGTTTCATTCCATCTTCTCAGTCCATGATGGGGACCTAGGGTGCACTGACTTGATTGCTCATGAGATCCCGCTCCTTGATGACATTCCTGTGCGACAGCGGTATCGCAGGATCCCACCATCTGAGTACGAGCTGGTTAAAGATCACATCAATCAACTTCTTGGTGCGCAAGTAATTCGGGAGAGCAGCAGTCCTTACGCCTCCCCAATTGTACTCGTTAAAAAGAAGGATGACAGCTTGCGTATGTGTGTTGACTACCGACTTTTGAACGCTAAAACTAGGAAGGACGCCTTTCCTTTGCCCCGGATTGATGAATCCTTGGATGCGTTGACTGGAGCACGTTGGTTCTCTACCATGGATTTGGCTTCTGGTTACAATCAGGTCCCTGTGGCCGTGTCAGATCGTCCTAAGACAGCTTTCTGTACCCCCTTTGGCCTTTTTGAGTGGAACCGGATGCCCTTCGGGCTATGCAACGCCCCCAGCACCTTCCAGAGGTTGATGCAACGGATTTTTGGTGATCAACAGTGTCAATCCTTGCTGCTTTACCTCGACGACATTGTGGTCTTCTCCTCTACCATTGAGCAACATCTGGAGAGGTTGGGTGGGGTGCTGGGGCGTTTGCGGCACGAAGGGCTGAAGGTGAAACTCAAAAAGTGTGCCTTCTTCCAGCAGGAAGTGCGTTACCTGGGGCATGTAATTTCGGATCGAGGTGTCTCCACGGACCCCAGTAAGATCGAGGCCGTTTCCAGCTGGCCCTCCCCTGCCACCCTTTCAGATCTGCGTTCCTTCCTTGGCTTCGCCAGCTACTACCGCCGTTTCGTGGAGGGTTTCGCGAAGCTCGCCGCACCTCTTCACAGGCTGGTGGCAGAGCTGGCAGGCCTCAAGTCCAAGCGGGTAGATCAAACTGTCGCTGGTCGTTGGTCAGAGGAGTGTCGTCGTAGCTTTGACGAATTGAAAGCTCGCCTGGTGTCTGCACCTGTCTTGGCGTACGCCGATTTCACCCTTCCATTCATCCTGGAGGTGGACGCCAGCTATGGTGGTCTTGGAGCTGTGCTGTCACAGGAACAGGATGGGAAGGTTCGGCCTATAGCCTATGCCAGCCGTGGCTTGAGGCCCACTGAGCGCAACATGCGTAATTACAGTTCCATGAAGTTGGAATTTCTAGCGCTCAAGTGGGCGATGACCGAAAAATTTCGGGAGTACTTGTTGGGTCACAAATGCGTTGTTTATACCGACAACAACCCATTGAGTCACCTGTCGTCTGCCAAGCTGGGGGCTACCGAACAGCGCTGGGCAGCCCAGCTTGCCTCCTTTGATTTTGAGCTGAAGTACCGTTCTGGCCGGAGCAATCAGAATGCTGACGCCCTGTCTCGCCAGCATGCTCCTGAGACGCAGGACATGCAAGCCCTGGTCCGTGGCGCAGTGCTCCCTCAGCCCTTGCAGCAGGCCTTGCAGGTGGACAAGATAAATGCTGTCCAAGCCACTGTGGCAGCCTTGCCCCACCATCCCCCATCTGACATTGCCACACTCCAGCAAACTGATCCTGTCATCCAGGAAGCTTTGGCTTTCTGGGTACGTAAACAACGTCCCAATACACATGAGCGGAAACAACTGTCTCGGTCGGCCTTGGTATTGTTGCAGCAGTGGGACCGGTTGGTCGAAAGGGATGGCCTTCTGTACCGCCAGGTTTTCCGGCCAGATGGGGCCGAGGTTATCTTGCAGCTGTTGTTGCCTGCAGCGTTAAAAACAGAGGTGCTCACAGAAGTTCACCAGGGTCATGGCCACCAAGGGGTAGAGAGAACCTTGGAGCTTTTGCGCCAGCGGTGTTATTGGCCCAGCATGTCTGCTGATGTGGCACAGTGGTGTCAGGCCTGTGAAAGGTGCCAGGTGGCCAAGATGAGTCGACCAGCGGCTCGCACGTTTATGGGACACTTGTTGGCCTCTCGGCCCAATGAGATCCTTGCCATGGACTTTACGGTTTTGGAGCCAAGCCGTAATGGTATGGAGAACGTTCTGGTAATGACTGATGTCTTTACTAAGTACACATGGGCGGTCCCCACTCGTGATCAGAGGGCGACTACTGTTGCTCAAGTCTTGGTTGCTGAGTGGTTCTCTAGATTTGGTGTCCCTGCTCGCATCCACTCAGACCAGGGACGGTGTTTTGAGGGGTCTCTTATTCAGCAGTTGTGTGTGTTGTATGGAATCAAAAAGACTCGCACCACGCCGTACCATCCTTCTGGGAACGGGCAATGCGAGCGGTTCAATAGAACACTTCACGATCTTCTGCGTACATTGCCCGTGTCTCGAAAGCATGATTGGAGCTCCTGTCTCCCCCAGGTCTTGTATGCTTACAACACCACCCCACACCAGGCAACCGGTGAGTCTCCTTTCCTGTTGATGTTCGGCCAAGAGCCGAGACTTCCAGTTGATTTCCTGCTCGGCCGGGTAGGGGATCCTGTTGGTGGCTATGTCCATGAGTGGGTTGAGGAACATCAAGTCCGCTTGCAAGTGGCGTTCGAGGGCGCCCGGGATCGGTTGAAGGCTGCGGCGGAGCGCCGTAAAAACAACCATGATCAACATGTTCGAGAAGTTCGTTTGGAGGAGGGCCAGTTGGTATGGTTACGGCACCTTGGTGTACGGGGAAGACACAAAATCCAAGATCAGTGGGCTTCAGTAATGTATCTCGTCTTGAGGGCACCAAGGGAAGGGGGGTCAGTCTACACCATTGCGCCGAGGGATGATCTGACCAAAGTCAGACAGGTTCATCGCTCATTGCTGAAGGCCGTGGTTGGGGTCAATCCTCCACCTTCCACTGCGGTTTCTCCCCCACCTCCCCCTGAACAACTGCAGGCAGAGGATGAACGTTTTTTTGATGGTGATTGGTTGGTCGTGAGGTCAGCGAACCCATGGCCTACAACTGCCCAGGCTGAAGCTGTGGCCCACACCATCCCTCGCTTGCAAGACCCAGTCCCGTCTGAGCCATCTTTGTTGGTAGAACCTGTTCCGATGGTCCCAGGTCCCTCTGCCCCTCCCCCTGTCGGTGGAGAACATGTCCGGCGGACCGCTAGATCAACCGCAGGCCACCATTCCAATGTCTACCATCTCCCTCGGCCGGTAGGAGCCGCTGACCACGGACGTAGTATTCCTCCTGCCCCTGTGTCGAATGCTGTTGCTGCGCTATTTAGGCCATGGAGTTAAGTTTTTTTTTTTTGTCTTGTTCAATCGTCGGGACGACGATTTAATTGCGGGGGGCAGATTGTAGCAGGACAGTCCTCGGTCCTGTGACGTCACTTTTAGTGACGGTATAAAAGGGGAGTTGCATACCTGTCTTTCTCTTGCTCCCGGAGGCTGGGCTTCATTGTCACCTGACGTCCGTCGCTTCCGCCCCTGGGTGGTAGGTGAGCTGCGGCTGCACTTCTCTCCACGATTCTCCCATTTAGTGCTAATTATAGTTATTTTGTGTAGTAGAGGCTCTCTTGGGTGTTGCTGCTGGCTGCATGCTGCTTATGCTGCTCACCGTTCTGTGCGCCACTCACTGTTTACTGCCGGTTGCGCATGGGCTGCGCTTACACCTCTCTCCATGCCGTATTGGCCAGGACTGCCTGATCGGTATGTGTTCAGTGACAATGGGTCTCTCCTCCAGCCACTTGTAGGTTCTTACGTTATGTTTGTTTATTATAGGTTAAAGATGTCCATGTAGCCACCGCTAAACCCCTGCTGCTTTGCCTTCTTTTGGAGCTGCTTTGTCTTGCCGGAGCACCGTGTCGCTTCGGAGCTCCGTGACGTCAGACGCCGCTTTGGGCTGCTGAATGACTGCTTGCTCGAGCTAACCACCGCTGTCACGGCTGACCCGGCCCGTGTTCACTCTGCCTGGCTGACTGCTGGCTGGCTGGGCGTATTGCTGCTCCGCACGCTGTTTGCTGTTGAGCCACATTTTAGTGTCTGTGTGTGTGTGTGCGCGTGTGTATGTGAGAGAAAACAGTGTGGGACTTGGTTTATTAGTTGTTGTTTTGTGTGTTTGTTGGTTCTGTTTATTTAGGTATTTGTGATTTTGTATATTTTGAGTGGCCAGCAAGTGATTGTTGAGCCTAATTACGTTAATTTAAGTCTATTAATTTCCTTTTTGTGTTAATTTGTGTTAATTTGTTCCCTAACTGTCCTCTGATTTCCTCCCTCTCAGGTGCTGAGCTGACGGTGGTGGATTGGTGTCCGGTGGTGGTGCCCCTGCCTTTTGTTGTGTGCTGTGTTTAAGTTTTTCACTTTATTTATTTTATTGCACGTGTGGTGTTTTAAGTATCCCCTCTTAGTTGACCCATCCACACCAGAAAGTCTCAGCCCTGATTGGTCCCCTTTTAATCCCCCTAGTGAATGATATCCTTTTAATTGATCATTTTTATAGTAAAATCTAATAATAAAACAAACCGATTTTTGTATAAATTGAACGACTGTCTCTGCCTCACTTTGTGACGGACCTGAGTGCCTTTTCTCCTGAATTAGTTTACTTTAATTTCCCTGGGTGAAACTCCCAGGGTGGCGTTGTTTGGCAACCTATGCTACTCTGACTAAAAACTACCTCTTCGTGACGCCACATTAACCTCAGACAAAAATGATAAAACTCATCCATCAGGGGCCTCATGTACAAAGAGTGTACGTGTGCCACTTTCTACGCTTACGGTTGGATGTTCAAAAAGTGATTGAATGTGAAAAGTTGTGGTCCTTCACGCACACATTAATTCTGGCTTACGCACATTTCTGAGGTTTTGTCTTATGGCGACACTCACTGGGGATGCAGTGAAGTCCAACATATGAGGAAAAGTGACTTCAACAACAAGTTCACTACCACACATCAAGGGCACGCAGTCCCCACATCACCAAATAAGTTACACAGGAGTCGAAATGCAACAATTTCACAATTAACCACATGGTCTGAACATAAAACTAAAGGTTGGTGCAAAACAATGTATACCGCAAATCACACTGTCAGCCTTGGCTCTGTAAGAGGACACTGCTGAAGTAACAGTGAGGATTGAGGGTTTCTTTCAGATCGACTACATGAATAACAAAGTTTATAAGGATACGCTGAATTATCATAAAATTGGTTACCTGGAAGGGCGTGCCTAATCTGACCTCTCTGAACAGCTTGGTATAGAGATTTTGAGTTCCAGCGTGAATCTGACCTTTCAGCTTAGTTTTGCAGTGATTCACCACATGTTCAAACACCCTAGGTGGGACTTGGCCCCACAATTCCTGTTTTAGGAGGCCGGTTCCTTGTCCACTAGGCCACTAGGACTTCAGCGGTAGCTTGGTCAACTTTTGCATTTCCACATATAAGAGGCCCAAAGCCAGGAAACGTACCCAGGAACAGTGCACTCTCCCTGCATGTAAGACCCTGGAAGGTGCACATTCCTGGTGTTGGGCAACAGTCCTACGTGAATTATGTGACTGTGTGATTATGTGAACAGTAAAGGCCTTGGATTAGCTTTGAGGCCCAATTCTGTGCCTCGAACTGAGACCAGGCTCGATTTTTACAACACCTGACCACATGTTTGGAACAAAGGAACCCCCCCCCCTCATGGTGTTTCCAAGCAGAATTTGCATCTAAGGCCCTACAGTGATAGGGAACAACCCTCTGATTGGATACAGATCCCAAACTGCAGGAAGAGCCACATTGACTTCCTGGGCGCAGCTATAAAGAGCAAGGCCCCCCTCTCTCTCGCCCTCTCTTCTCTTTTGCTCTTTTTCCTACAGGATCTCTGCACCTCGGACCTGCCAAGAGAGTTCCCTGTGAGCAGGAACTACCACTTTAGCATGAAGTGCGACTAGCCACAAGCTGGCCCCTCCAGGATCGTTGACCGAAGAAACGTCTTATCTGGAGCGCTGCAACTGGTGGTCCACGAGTGTTCCGAGCCTCAAGAGGAGCAGAACCAGGGACGCTGCACGCCTGGATGTGAACGCCTTTGGACCGATCTGGAGCTGAAGGAAACCAGCTGCTGTGCCCTCGCTGCAGAACCCTCATCCACAGCACGGATAACGGGAGAGAGTGAGAGCCGCTCTTAATCAGAATCCTCTGCTGAGCGTAATCACCCGGCTGTTCATCAAGGAACGCTGACCGGCCAGACCAAATCACCTTTTCTTCATTTACAAGGATCCACGTACGGGCTGTTTTATGTCTGGGCAGAGAAACTTAGTTAACACAAGCTTAGCTTTACGTTGTGAGCTGGATCGCAGATCCCGTCACAACCGTGTTGTTAGTTTAAGTGTGTTTATTTACTTTATTGTTTTCTCCTCTCCTACTAACTCACACACACACTCTTATCTTGGTCATAAAGACCCCAAGCTTGTTTGAGTCATGACGCACGCACGCACGCACGCACGCACGCACGCACGCACGCACGCACACACTCTTTGGTAAGAGAAATCACCATGGAGACGAGGTAACTGAGAGGTTACGGAGGCCATGTGGCTTAGTTGGTCAAAGCACCTGTCTAGTAAACAGGAGATCCTGGGTTCAAATCCCAGCAGAGCCTCTAAACTCATCTGTCTCTGGAAGAGAGAAAGATTAGAGATGTTTCATTCATTCATAGTTCAACTGTGGTGGTGAAATGGTTAAATGACATGTAGCTTAATAAAGGAAGAAAATCACATTGAAGTTTTCAAAACCAAAGTTAATTCACACTTAAAGTTCTTCTAAGAGATGTGGACTGCTTGAGAGGGAGGTAATGTCTGGTTCTTCTCCTTTTAGTCACTTTAATGCTTTGCTGTTCTGCACTCGTGCCACAAGGTGGAGTACTCCTGCAATTCTTTTTGACCAAATGTGTATTTCTTTACGTGGTGTGTCTGACAGTCAGTTACTTCCCAAGTTTGACCTCACTTAAAAAAGTCTCTACTTGGTTCGGGAGACTGTGCATGTAACTCAAGATGTTGTAAACCAGGATGGATCAAACATATACATGCATACATACATACGAAAAAGAAACGCTCACCATGAAGGCCGGTTAGCTCAGAAGGTCAGAGCGTGGTGCTAATAACGCCAAGGTCATGGGTTCAATCCCCATACTGGCCAGAATGTTTACCACTAAAACACGGGTTATCTTTGAAAGATTCAGGTTCTGCCTCTTACCTGGAAATTAGCTGGGATAGACTCCAGGAGACGCATGTGACCCCTCCAAAGAATATAGTGGTTATAGAGAAAGGATGGATGTTCCATCAAGTCATTTCTGTGAGGATCTGCTATGAAGGGCATTTCTGGTATGATGGCTGAGTTGTTCAGGTCGTAGTATGGGGGAAGATATGTTGGTGTATAGAAGTGGGTGTTACTACTTTATAGTTAGAAACTGTTAAAGGATAGTTTGTGTACCCAAATTAGATTAGATTAGATTCAACTTTATTGTCATTGCACATGTCAAAAGTACAGGGCAACGAAATGCAGTTAGCATCCAACCAGACGTGCTTATGCAGTGAAATAAACACAATGCACAGTATATACACACACACACACACACACACATATATATATATGTGTGTGTGTGTGTGTGTGTGTGTGTGTGTGTGTGTGTGTGTGTGTGTGTGTGTGTGTATGTACATAGTGCAGATGAATAAATATTGTTATACGGTGCAGGTCAGACATGAATGAATGATAATATATATTATGAACAGATGAGATGTGACCATATGATTTACACAGATTTCAATTATAGTGCATACATGGGTGATTGCAGTATTTACATGAGAGTGGAAGTATTTACAGCAGTGTGAGGAGGTAGTTGGCAAAAAGTCCAGTGCAATGATATCACGTACCGTTGTGCAGAATAGTGCAAAGAGTCAGTGGGTGCTGGAACACACAAGACCTGCTTTAACTGAACCCATTTCAGGGCAGGTAACCATATATGGTAACTATAAAAGCGTTGTTTCACCTCCTTCATAGCTCTGTTACTTCACATAAAGCCAGGACAGTAGTGGAACAGGTTTGTGAACTAAATATATCCCAGTGAGGTGGAATCAAGCTGCTCCAGAGGAAGAACTTTTGTGTCAACAGGGTTTGTATAACAAGCTGAAGACATCGTTGGAGGTTCTGTGGCTTAGTTGGTCAAAGCGCCTGTCTTGTAAACAGGAGATCCTGGGTTCAAATCCCAGCAGAGCCTTTAAACTAACAATTAAGTATATCACTCCTGTAATGATAAAAACCACAGGCTTTGTGGAAAAATGTATCTAATTTCTGTGTTTTCCACATGGTTGGATAAAGTCTTCACTTTCTCCTCTGTTTGGGAGCAAACTGTTACACACTTAAACACTTACAATGTTTCTCAGTGTAGCAAGTGCTTCTTCTAACATTTCCTAAGCAGTAAAAGCAGACTGAACTCTCATGACATTTTAACAGGCCTCATTCATACTGAGATGATAATTGTTGCTCATAAGGGAACAGTCGTTGGCTGACCGTCACTGCCAGGGTTCTTGAGAAAGCTGTAATCCAGTCAGGAGTAGGTACGAAGAGAGAGCTGTTCATTCAAATGTCAATGACAGTTGTCCTTATCAAACCTCTCCAACACGTGTCTAACTGAATATACATGCAAACATGCAATCGTTAATGTAGAAGTTGTTGTATAAGGTGAAGGACAAATGGAGGTAAGTAGCTTGGGATTTTGAAGAAAGCATCAACAAACAGTTACTTTCCTGACATCATGACTGCTCACCTGCTCATGTGGCTGGTAAACTGTGACGTCTCCTGCAGCGTTGGTGGTTTAGTGGTCAGCATATCTGCTAGCAGTTGACCTCGGTTCAATTCCAGCCCATGCAGCAAACATGAGAGGGAGTTAAGAGTGAAGTTCTCTCTTTTGGGGGAAACTCAGCAGTCATTATGAACATGAGTTCTAACAGTCGACACCTTTGTCTACATGGACAACAATACTCTGATCATAATCAGATAAAAGATGGTTCTCTTTTGCTTGGAGTGGAGATAGCAGCTGGGTTTCAGCTAAACATGCGGTGAAGTAGCAGGAGAATGCTAGAGACAGACAGGTGGGAGGTGGACGGGTCCAGCATCTCCTGGTGCCGGAGGAGACGATGATGGAGCAGTAGAAAAACCATGAATGAGCTGGAAGATGAGACCTCCATCTATCTGGTTCTCCTTCTGCCTGAAGCCTGTTCTTCTTCATCCCTGATCACACATCTCTCACATTGTTCTGCTGCAGCTTGTTCTCCGGCTTCCTCCTCCTTATCTTTAGTCTGGACTTTCACTAGTTTTTGTCCTGACCTCAATAATCTTCTGTCTCCCTCCCTGAAGGCTCTTTTCTTCTGCTTGAGGATTTCCTTCAGGTCACTGGTGATCCAGGGTTTATTGTCGGGTAAACACCTTTGTGTTGTGGTGGAGATGATGTTTTCCACACAGAAGGTGATGTAGTCACTCACACACTCAGTCCTGGCACTGATATCATCTACATGTGGCTCAGAGTGAACAAGTCCCACTTTGCTGCCATTAACATTGTTCCGTTATTGTTGTGTCAAATACCAAGTTTCATACTCCAAACCAGCAGAGGGCGACCACACACAGTACTGCTGCTCCCAGGAAGTCACTCATTGGGGCCATGTTCACCTGTGCACAGGAAGGCATGGCAGGAAATGTTTGGTCTGGTCTCGGTTAGCTCCATCTCTCTCCTGGTAACAACTCCTGACCACACACCTGATCCATTGAAAGACGCGACTGGTAGAAAGAACCAGTTTGAATGTGGATGTGATTGGGTTTTTTAGTTTAGTAAATCCAATTACTATGTTAATTTAAGCATGTATAGATTATTGAAAGTATTCAAACATGATGTTACTTTATGTTTAGTTAATATTGATCATTTGAGAAACTATTAAGTTAAGAAATTAACTTTGGTTTTAGTTTCTTCTTTTCTTCATATTTTTACAAATATAAAGCAATCAAAAGCCTTTACCACTCGGCCACAACAACCTGTCAGAGAACCTGCAGAACCAGAGCATTTAGAGTCTTTTTTATTGTTGGATGATAATTTTTTATCACTGACACATATTTCTATCCTCATTATTCAAATGTTTTAATGTAAAGCACTTTGAATTGTACATGGAATGTCTATTCCAAATAAACTTCCCCTCGCTTTATAAACTTATTACATTCCTTATGTTTAAAAGTCATCTTTATTTCCTCCTTTCTTCAAGGCAGGTGATCCTTCAGACGTGAATAATTCTTGGTCCACGTAAAGTTAACAATGAAACATACGATCTTTAAAATCTGAAACTTTGTAAGATCCCCAGAGTTTAACTGGTAACCAGTTTGGCCAGTATGGGGATTGAACCCATGACCTTGGCGTTATTAGCACCACGCTCTGACCTTCTGGCCTTCATGGGACATGGTTCTTTTTCGTATATATCTAGGTATGTGTACGTAGAGATCCAGGCCTTGATTACAAAACCTTGAGTTACATGTGTAGCGCCTGTTAGATAACGCCAGCAGAGCAACTGTGTCACTAACATGATAGTGCTGGTTAGCACCAGAGAAGAAGCCCTTGTTCTTTGTTGGTTTTTAGAGTTGAGGGAAAAAAGCAGAGAAATGTACTGAATGCCTCAGAGCAACCGTATGGTTTTACCCTGTCTTCCGCTGAAATAAAGTCCATGTCTTATGCACCAAGTCGTCCCAGTGAGTGCTGTAACAATTTGGAGATGATTAATGGACATTGTTTCACAGCGAAAGACCTTTCCAACTCTGGAGAAAAACGCTGTAACGCCGGACACGTGTGAGAGCAAGCTAACTGAGGAAGCGCTAGCTTAAGGCAGTGGTCCCCAACCTCCGGGGCACAGCCCGGTGCCGCACAGAAAGAAAAAACAATTTCTGTAGAATCTCCGACTGATGATGGTTGACTCTCAAACTGAGGGTTCACAAAGTTTTTATTTTCTTGGATGTACAGGAAATACACTGCAAACACACCATAAGAGCTATAAAGGAATACAATAAAATAAAATAGTTAGGCTTTCTACATTCATATAAGTTTAATTTAACTTTAACTTAACATTCCCGACACTCGCTTAGTCTTTCAGACACACTTTCTACTGCCGTTACACTTTTACCGTTAAAGTCTGAAGCGCTGGATGTTTACAAGGTCTCGGCGAGATGCCTTCAAAATAAAAGCACTAAATATTGGTCTCCTTAATATATAACAATAAAATAAAAGCCTGGCTTTAAATAACGTTAATGAGAAAAAAAACAACATAAAAACACATTTATAGAAATACTGATATTATAGGTTATTTACAATTTCCATTATTTCAATTAATTTTTTCAAAAATTATGTTTTATTATTATTATTATTATTATTATTATTATTATTATTATTATTATTATTATTATTATTATTACTATAGCGAAAATACCACAGTTTTTAATGCTTACCTTGTCATTTTATTTAGTTTTTATCAGCTACACCTTTAGAAAATATTGTCAGACATTAAACCGGTCCGCGGTGCAGAAAAGGTTGGGGAACACTGGCTTAAGGTACCAGGTACACGCCTCATATTGTTGTTTCCCAGTGTTTTTAAAAGAAACGCTACGAACAAGATGTCGGAGTGCAGAGAAGAGCTCCTGATGGAGATAGAAACTAAATTATTTGCACTAAAAGTAAAAAAAACAAACTGTACAGAGCAGTGGCAGCTGGTGATAAAAACATTTTGGGGGGGGCATTGGCGAGCGGGGATCAGAGTTAGGATCAGTGTTGTGCTAGTTACTGAAAAATAGTAACTAGTTATTATTAATTACTGCATTAAAAAGTAACTCAGTTAGTAACTCAGTTAATTAAACCAAAACGTAAAGCGTTACTATGAAAAGTAACTTTTTAGTTACTTTAAATAAAAACATAATTTTAAATGCTCCCATTTAATGCCCCCCTAGCCTTCATTTCAGCAGGTACTGTATGGATTTACATTGTGCATCGTGTTCTGCATTCTGATTGGCTAAACAGTCTCCCCGCTTCTTCACTTCCTGTGTCAATAACGTTGGTCGCTTAGCAACAAGCTGAGAACGGCCAATGAGCTTCAGCAGCAGCTCAGGAACCTTTGATAAATCGTTCATTACAGTCTCAGATATAATCCATGATGGCATGTCGGTTTATAAGAATCTTTTTGCCCAGAATGAAAAAAGAGCGTCAACAACGACCCATAACTATTTTCTTCTCTCAAAGAAACACACCTGCACCGCGGCTTTAGAAGAAAAAGACGCTACAGCGCGAGTCAGGATGCAGCGGTAAAGAAGAGCTGTGGAATACGTGCAAAGCGTTGCTGATCTCTGCAATTTGAAGCCTTCTATAATAATTATACAAGGAATTTCACTAACCACGGGTTCTTTTTGTAACGTAACCCCTGTGAAAAACCAGGGATTGTGGTAATGACAATATCTCCACGTTGCGAAACTCACATTTTCTTGGCTCGCCATGACCGTCATGTTTTTGAACGCATGGCCGCTACGTTTCCTCTGGTCTCCGCATGTGGGGAAAAAAATCTTCACTGTAGCCAGAAATAACGGAGTAACGCACCGTTTGGTAACGGTTATTGCGTTACTGAATTTAAAAAGTAATGCGTTAGAGTATTAGTTACCGTAAAACTAACGGCGTTACTTAGTCCACACTGGTTAGGATTAGGGTTCTTTTCCTCCGGCGAACGCCTCGTGAAATTATTATTTGTAATGAAACAACCAAATGTAGTTTTTCTGCTACCATTGTCTCCTGTCTTGTCGTTGTGACTCCGTTTGTAGCGAGTGACAGATGCAGTCGCACGTCTACACTGTCAGGGGTGTGACTTTGATTGACAGCTCATGAATCAATCAGATTGGATCAAGAATGACAGAAAACACGCTGATTGGCCACGGAGGAGTCTTTGAGTAACCAATTAGAGACCAGCATGAAGTCACATGGAAGAAAAGTTTAAGAACATACAATACACACTCATTTGGCCATTTAAACCTATGTATTTTAGTCTGCACAAAAAACAACTCTGAATAAACCCAGTATGGGATGGGAAGGCTTGAAAAGTTAAAAGTCAGACACATTTTATGAGTGCACAGATGTGATAATTACTTTTTTTTAAATGTAATTTATGTGTACTGTGTCTATATTTTTTCCTGTAATTTTATTGGGGGCAGCACCCTAGCGCCCCCTATTGACAAGCCGCCACTGCTCGTGAGGATGGATAAATAAAAAAACTGAAAGTTCATTATGACCCTGATGTGAGTTGAACACATAACCTTCTGATCTGGAGTCAGACACGCTACCATTGCACCACAGAGCCTTTTCTGATGTTGAGTCTGAGGTTGTTTAATTAACACAAATCTAATCATAGAGGGCAAACTATGGAAACAGGATTTGGAAGTAGATCAAAGTATGTGTATCAAATATATATATATATATATATATATATATATATATATATATATATATATATATATATATATATATATATATACACATATATAAACAGTGGAGCAAAACAGTATTTAGTCAGACCACCGGTTGTGCAAGTTCTCCCACTTAATAAGATAAGAAAGGTATAGATATATCTGTAATTTTCATCACACTCAACCATGAGAGACAAAATGAAAAAAGAAATCAGAAAATCACATTGGCTGATTTTTAAACAATGTATTTGCAATTTATAGTTTAAAATAAGTATTTGATCAATAACAAAAGTTAATCTCAATACTTGTGTTACTGGTTATCAATACTGATAACCAGTTAAAACAGGGGCCATTAATGCAGGTAACGAGTGGAGGACAGAGGAGCTTCTTAAAGAAGAAGTTACAGATCTGTGAAAGGCAGAAATCTTGCTGGTTTTTAGGTGACCAAATACTTGTTTTACCCAGGAATTTATCAATTCATTCAGTAAAAATCCTACTATGTGATTTCTTGGATTCTTTCCCCCCATTCTGTGTCTCATAGTTGAAGACCTCTCATCTTTTTAAGTGGGAGAACTTGCACAATCGGTGGCTGACTAAATACTTTTTTGCCCCACGGTATGTCCCGCAACATGAGTCTTTCAAAGCAGGTAATCGAAAACCTGCAGCATCCATCTTGCTGTCGGGGAAAATGTGGCAACCAGAGATTATTTGCATGGAATTAAAATTTTTGCACACTGATTTTAAAGAATGTCAGTTTCCGTAGTTCAGAGAAAAGCAAGAGATAAAATATGTCCCTCAGCATGAGCCTCTCAGAGCATGCAGGAGAAAACCTGCAGTATCCATCTTGCTGTGGGCATTTTAGCAATCAGTCTTGTTACGGCCCCCAGCCGTTAGTGCCTGTGATTTAGTGTGTAATTGTACTTACAGTATATTTTGTTTCTGTATTTTTGGGTGAGTGAGCACTCCTTTTTTTGATCCATCTTGTTCTTCCGCAGCCATTGGTCCTCCGCAGCTGGGGAAGATGAGACTGGCGAACTGACAACAAGCTGCTGGTCCACCTCAAAAGCAGCTGGTCCACCTCAAAAGCAGCACACCTCAGTCAGCTTGGAGGGCTGCTACTGTTCAGTGTGGCAATCCTCCTCGCTGTGTTTTGTGCTTGATAATCTGTGTTAGTCTGCTGTCTGCTTGTGAGCAGTTCTTGCTTGAGTTAGCTGTGTGGTTTTGTAACTGGCTGTAGCCTGTCTTATATTTTATACCGAAGCCGTAAGGGTAAACCGCCATTTAATTTGATCCCCTTTTTCTCCTGTTTTTGTTAGTTTAGGAAGTTAGGCTCAGAGATTGTAATTTTGTTTGATCTTTTGTTTCGTCCCAGGGCTTAGGTAGTCTGGTTGAGAAGGTAGTTCCTTTTGTTTGTTATTTTGGCCTAGGTTTACCCCGAAGAGAAGCTTCATTTTTCGTTTTGTCATTTTGTTTCGGTTGTGCTCACCCAGTTAGCACGGATTTTAACTTTTTTATTGAAAACCTTGAGCTGTGCAAAAATAAATACAGCCTTTTTGTTGTAAACCGTCTCTCACTGCCTCATTTTTATGTTGCGCCTCTGTTCCCCTAGTCTGGGACGTAACAGTGTCTTGGCCCGCCGATTTCAGTGCACAGCAGTGTCCGTAGTGTAGTGGTTATCAAGTTCTCCTAACACGCGAAAGGTCCCCTGTTCAAAACTGGGTAGAAACATGTATGACTTTGCAATAGCATTATTTGGACTTGGAAAACCACTCCAGTCCTCTACTTGGTGCTCAGGACAGGAAGGCTGAGCACCTCTTTCTCATATTGGGTCTCATGCAGAAATGAAATTTGTTGCAGTTCCACAACTGACCAAAAGTCAGTCATTCTCCATTCACCTACACTTTAAAATGTGCA
Source organism: Cololabis saira (assembly GCF_033807715.1). Lineage (NCBI taxonomy): Eukaryota > Metazoa > Chordata > Actinopteri > Beloniformes > Belonidae > Cololabis > Cololabis saira. The sequence goes on from NC_084601.1 coordinate 41,648,813, forward strand.
ACTTTAGAACAAAAAAACATTAACTACCTGACTTTAGAAAAAAAAACGTTTTTTCTTGATTGTTTTCACACCCATGACATCTCTGTGGTGGATGTTTTTTTATTGTACCACAACAGGACAATTTATATAAAACCATAAATGTATTTCTAATATGATTCATATGAAGATAACTTCAAAGTCAATGTGCAAAGACTTGAAGAAAAGGAAGAGATAAAATATTTCTCAGAGAATGAGTCTTTCAGAGCAGCCTGGAGAAAAACCTGCAGTATCCATCTTGCTGTCAAGACTTGTAGCAGAATTTTTTACAAGATTTTTTTTGTTATGCCCCCCGACTTTGCAGGTCAAAGCATGTCAGTTTCTGTAGTGTAGTGGTTATTACGTTAGCCTAACACGTGAAACTTCCCCTGTCTGAAACTTGGTGGAAACGTGAGACTTTACAGTGTTATTATTTGGACTTGGAAAACCACTCCAGTCCTCTTCTTGGTGCTCAGGACAGGAAGGCTGACCATCTCTTTCTTGCATTGGCTCTCATGCAGAAATTAATATAGTTGAAAAAGAAAGTAATTCACCTAAGTATTAATTCACCTACACTTTAAAATGTTGAACTTTACAGGAAAAAGAACATTAACTGCCTGCTATAAAAAGAGGGAAAAATTGTTTTTTCTCAAGGTTTTTTTTCCACACCTATGACATCTCTGTGCTGGATGATATTTTATTCTACCACTACACAACTTATATAAAGCCATACATTTATTTCTAATATCATTGATGTTGTGCCACAGGGGAGGTGCTGGTTCGGTTATCAAAGAATTATTAATGATTGTCGAAGGACAATCATTAATAAATAATAAAGTAGATTATCAAATTGAATTATCTAAATGACTTAATCAAAACGGGGCACCACCTGATTTAATCAAGAAAAAGATAACTAAACAGCAACATCAGTCTCAAGGTAGATTATTCTTCAGAAAAATAGTGAAGGGAGGAGTTTGAACAAAGGCCTTGCAACAACAGTTGTGACAAATTAGCACAAACAACTTCTCTCATTCAAATTAATCAGAATTTATTTACACAAGTGTCAAGAAGATGGTAAAAGAACACTTCGGATAAATTCTGATGGCTAAACTACCCAAAAACAACAACTAACTAAACATGTACACAAAACTTCAGATTACGTGAAGGGGGTGGGGGTGGTAGTAGGAGCAGAATGAGGGGAGAAAACAATAAGATAAACAAACACACTCAACTAATGAGCACAGTTGTGACGGGATCACCAGTCCGGCTCACAACGTAAAACTAACTTTTAAAATGTGTTACTAAGTTTCTCTGCCCAGACACAGAACAGCCTCTTACGTGAATCTTTGTAAATGAAGAGAAAGTGGTTTGATCCGGCCGGTCAGTGTTTCTTGATGAAACAAAGGGTAGTTACGCTCAGCAGAGGATCCTGATAAAGAGCGTCTCTCTCTCTCTCTCTCTCTCTCTCTCTCTCCTGGTCCAGATGAGGACCAGTGTGGATGAGGGGAATACATGGGCACAGCAGCTGGGCCTCCTTCAGCTCCAGGTCGGTCCAAAGGCGTTCACGTCGAGACATGCAGGGTCCCTGGTTCGGCTCCTCTTTGGGCTCAGAAAACTTGCGGCCACTCACTGTGAAACGGACAGAGCAGAGGAGAAGAGAGCTTTTCCTTTTATAGCTGGCCCAGGAAGTCAAGGCCCCCCCTGTGGCTTGGGGTCTGTGTCCAATCAGGGGCTGTTCCTTATCACTGCAGGTCCTTAGATGCAAATCCTGGTTGAGCTTTGCATCCATGGGGTTTCCTTTGTTCCAAACCATGCAGTCAGGTATCATAAACTCGAGGCTGGTCTCAGCCTGAGGCCCCAGAACTGGGCCTTAAAGCTGACCCAAGGCCTCAACTGTTCATATAATCACACAATCCATAGTTTATATCGGACTGTGGCCCAACAAATATTTCTTTTCTCATCATTTGTATTGCTGCTGGCCGATCGGGACGGCTGACTTCCTCATTCTGCGCTGGGTGAGGGGGTGGTGGACTGGACTTGTGGGTGTATATGTACGTGGAAATGCGTGCATCTGTCTTTTATTTTATATATATATATATATATATGCACACACACACACACACACACACACACACACACACACACACACACACACACACACACACACACACACACACACACACACACACACACACACACACACACACACACACACACACACACACACACACACACACACACACACACACACACACACACACACACACACACACACACACGCGCACACACACACACACACACACACGCGCACACACACACACACATATATATATATATATATATATATATATGCACGCGCACACACACACACACATATATATGCTTTAATGCATCTAGCAATATTTGTGTGAGAATGCCTGTAATGAATAAGATTGTACACGGTAAATAATGTATGCTTTTATGTATAGATGAATACAGGGTAAATAGTGTTTATATAGAGGGACATGTAACTGCAAATGGCAATAATCACTCAGGTATCTGCAAATTTATACTCATCTATACCACAATATGTTTACACTGTGTAAAATTGTTAATATGAATTTGTGTAACTTCTCAATACATCAAGATTTTTGACATCTAATAACAAGGGTCTATGTGAAACATGGTATTGACTTCAAGGGATAAGAGAAGTTTTTTTACTTCTTCTTACTTCTTTTTGAACATGTCAAAACTGCTGCTGCTTAAAAAAAAAAGAATCTCTTGCATTGATTGTTCAGGTATGTTCGAGCATGTCTGTTACTTACACTACCATCATGTTCAAAATAAAGACTTTTGAATTGAATTCTACTTCATTTTCTAAATCTGGTTATAACTGAACAGCTCTTACAGCTGTAAGAATCTGCTGCTTTTTAAAAAAAATATTCAAAATGTTTCCCACAATCGAACCACCAGAATTATTTCTTTCAAACTAAATTAACTAAACTACATTGGTGCATTTTAACTGAACTCACAAAATAAATGATATCAGCACTGATCACAAATGTACACTTTTTATCCAGTGTGAATACGTTGATGTCTCATCAAATCACCTTTCCGGGCAAAAGCCACTCCGCACTGATCACATCTGTAAGGCTTGTCTCCAGTGTGAATACGTTGATGTCTCGTTAGAACACCTTGCTGGGCAAAAGCGACTCCACACTGATTACATCGGTAAGGCTTGTCTCCAGTGTGAATACGTTGGTGACTCGTTAGAGCACCTGGCCAGGCAAAAGCCGCCCCACACTGATCACACCTGTAAGGCTTGTCTCCAGTGTGAATACGTTGGTGACTCGTCAAATGACCTCGCTGGGCAAAAGCAATTCCACACTGATCACACCTGTAAGGCTTGTCTCCAGTGTGAATACGTTGATGTCTCATTAGAGTACCTTGCTCTGCAAAAGCTGCTCCACACTGATCACACCAGTAAGGCTTGAATCCAGTGTGAATACGTTGATGTCCCGTTAGAACACCTTGCTGGGCAAAAGCGACTCCACACTGATTACATCTGTAAGGCTTGTCTCCAGTGTGAATACGTTGATGTCTCGTTAAAACACCTTGCTGGGCAAAAGCGACTCCACACTGATTACATCTGTAAGGCTTGTCTCCAGTGTGAATACGTTGATGTCTCGTTAGAACACATTGCTGGGCAAAAGCCGCACCACACTGATCACACCTGTAAGGCTTGTCTCCAGTGTGAATATGTCGGTGTCTCGTTAGGTTACTTTTATGGGTAAAAGCCGCTCCACACTGATCACATCTGTATGGTTTATCACCAGTGTGAGTTTTCTTATGGATCTTCAGGTTTGATGAAGTGGTGAAGACTTTCTCGCAATCATCACAGCAGTATCTTTTGGGTCTTCCTTTATGATTCTGTAACAGAGAAGATGACTTACATTATCTTGGATGCATTATCAAAAGCCTTTTCAGTTACAAAAACATTTTTATCTGTGAGCTGAGCTGGATTTGCGTGTGACTTTTGAGACTCCCCTGACGTGACTCGATTCACAAATGCATTTTTTTTTTTTAACACGGAAAGATCTGCAACCAATCAGATATCTTCCTTTGTTTCAGCCAGTCATAAGAGCGCACCCTACGTGGGGGACGATTTACTCTTCTACCAATCAGATTAAAGGGCGGATACACCTGCTGTTTGAGCTGCGTTGTGCCGTTGGCTTACAAAAGTAATTCAATATTTTGAGTTGGTGGAGTGAAGCTTGAGTTATGGTTCTGAGTCAAAACGACCCTGTGCCTACGGCGTGTGGTACGCGTCGATGCAGACCACACGCCGTCACTGACGTCACCTCCCGAAAATTGTAACTACGCGTCGAGGCGACACAGGCCACACGCAGACGGAGAGGGCTCTGATTGGTTCCCTTGGAAGAAACGCACTTCCGGTTTCCGGTTTGAAGCAGTCGTGAACTTTCAGCGCTCTTTTCTTCTTGTATATGGGATTTTTTTTGTTTTGGTTTTTTGCACAATAGTTTCCTTATCTCTTTGATTCACTGTGACCGGAAAAAGTTGGATAAACCATTCAGGAAAAGATTGCAAACTACCGGTCACGGGGGGTACTGAACCGCAACGAAATGGAGTGACGCCGAAGTCCGAAGGGTTCATGACGGCATCACGGTGACGGCGTGTGCTCTGCGTTGGTTTGACGCAGAACCAGAATTCAGGCTTTAAAGATAAATAAACAAGACAACACGGGATGGAGAGGAGATCACTGCTCTGCTTTTCTTGTGATCTCGGTAAAGAAAACAGCGCGATCGGAGATGGTTTATCGGGCCGTTCAACCAGAGCCGCCGGGAGGCTGGAGAGCTCCAAGTCCTGCCGATGCAGCAAATGATGATGAGAAACAGCGGAGATATTTATGTTTGTATCACCACCCACTCGCCCCCACTAGGTAATGAAGCCTATAATCGGGGACCAGAGAGAATGCAGTTCTGCCAAATGATGTTTAGTGGAGGCAGACATTATCTCATTACTGATATGATTTAACAGAAGATTCCTTAATTGATTAATACATATTGGATTTTTGTTTCCAGTTCATTAGAATGGTTTTCTTTGCGATATATAAAGCAGTGAGAACCAAGTGAGCCAGGTTAGATTCCATGTGGATGTCTCCCAGGTGACCTAGTATGCATAGTGTGGGGCCCACTGTAATTGAGCCATGTGGATACATCCTCACATCTCCATCCAGAACTTCTGTACCGGTGCACAAAACCATGAAGCATGTATACGATTATCAGGGCTGTTCTCTGTACACTGTGACCAGATATTAGAGGTTGCAAAACCCATCTGGAACATCCTTTGTCCTGTATAATGTATTCTGTAAAGAACTTTGTACTGTATAAGTTGCAAGTTTGGATTCTTGGTCATAGTGAAATTATTTAAACATATTTGTGACCAAGAGATTTGGTTATTGTTAAGAGAGAGGTCAGCCGCCCTTTTGGAAATCGGACATTATCTATCTATCTATTTTGGACATTAACCTGTCCGTGCGTTTCAATAGTAATTTTGGGGTGTTTAGATTAAGTAACTATTTTCTTAGCGGGAAGTTGCAGATCCAGTTGGTTGAGTTTATTTATTTTTTTATTATTATGGACTTAAGTTGTTGGTATTCTAAAACTTTGTTACTGCTAATTCCATATTGAACATTGAGTGTGTTAAATGGTACAAAATGTCCACTTATGATTATATGTTGTAGATACTTTATTCCTTGGTCTCTCCATTGAGTAAAGTTTACCCTCTTTTTATCATTTTTCAGAGTGTCTTGGTTGTTGGTTGTGTGCAATCACATGGAAAAAGTGAGACTTGGGCTATTTTAAGGAATTCCCACCAGGCTGTCAGAGATTAGCTAATATTAATGCTTTTAAAGCATTTATGATGTTTAATATTTTGACTGATAAATGGTAGACCTGAGATTTCCAAATCATTGCAAAACACTTGTTCTGAATCCAGCCATTGACTATCTAGGGAGTGGTTTTTGCACCATTTTAAGATATACTGTAACTTATTAACTAAGAAATAATACTGGAAGTTGGGCAAGTCTAAGCCTCCACAGTCTTTGGATTTTTGTAATGTCTTTAAGCTAATACGTGGTGTTTTATTTTTCCACAGGAATTTTGACACGTTTGAATCCAGTCACTTAAACTAAGGAGGGGGTTTGGATGGTATCATTGTAAAAATATATCTATTTTTGGTAAAACCATCATTTCGATGGTGACAATTCTCAATCAGTCCATCAGTGAAATGGAAAGAGAGTTCCATCGGGTAAGATCATCCTCTATTGTTCTTAAGAGCTGAACATAATTTAGTTTTATTAACTCTAACAGTCTAGGGGAGATGTTTATGCCTAGATATCTAATGTTTCCTGATTGTAATTTAGTAGTGGCTGTATTCTGGAAATTGCAGTTGATGCACAAAACTGTGGATTTGGACCAGTTGATAAAGTAGTCAGACAGAGATGAAAATCCATCTATAAGTGCAATTGTCTGTGATAGGGAGGTTTGTGAGTTCTGGAGGAAGATTAGTACATCATCAGCATAAAGACTTATTTTGTGATATAATGTTTTGCATTGTATGCCTTTAATATTTTGGTTTTGCCTAAAAGCAGCTGCTAAGCGCTCAATAAATAGTGAGGGAGAAAGAGGACAATCCTGCCTGGTACCTCTTTGCAAGTTAAAGCTTGTTCAAATTTGATTGTTTGTCCTTACACATGCCTTGGGGGAGCTATATAATATCTTTATCCAGATGACAAAAGATTTGCCAAATCCAAATTTGTGTGTAGCGCCCTGCTATAAATGATATGCTGTTTGAGTGTGCAGATATTTAGTATGATTAAATACTGCTGTTTAAATGAGTCCCATGGTGAATTTAGTGTAAACTAATGGAGAGAAAAATAAGTACCTTTTCATTTGGGTAAAGTAGTGAAATGTTCCATGTTTTCAATGGTCTGTGAATGTCTCATGATGTTTCGGGTTTGTCATTTGATTAGCCAGGTATCAATCTGGTGTTTAGCCAATCTGTGCCTGTCAGAGATGGGTGTAATCTACCTATCGGATTCAAGGGGGCGGGGCTAGAAAAAGACGAGAAAGAGACGTGAGAGAGACGTGAGACTGGAGGCGGGTGACGGTGATGAGACGAGGAAAAGAGAAAACGACAATTAAAAGCATTTGGAGGTTTAATGAGACCGTTTAAAATTACTGGGTTATTGACATCTTAAGCCGGAGGGTCTGTTTTGAGTGTTATTGGTACCCATTGAGTACGTGAGCAAGTTCAGAGTTGATAGAGCCGGGAGAGTGAACCGCTTGTCCGAGATGCCATTATCGTGCTTGTAGAGCTAATGTTAGCCGCGCCTTGGCTAACTGGGAGGATACCGCGTGTGTGTGTGAGGAAGAAATATTGTGCGCCGAGTTTCCTGAGTGAGTATGAGCATTCTTGGTCGGGTAACAATATGGAAATTTATGAGAATGAACAGTGAGTTTATTAGCGTTGTAAAACTTTATGCGTAGTGTGTCTACACCCTGCACACCTGCCTGCTGCTGAGCTGCTGTAGAGGGCGCTCAGGATCCACGCTGTCGCCAGGAGGACCGCTGCTGCTGCTGCTGCTGCTGCTGCTGCTGCTGCTGCTGCTGCTGCTGCTGCTGCTGCTGCTGCTGCTGCTGCTGCTGCTGCTGCTGCTGCTGCTGCTGCTGCTGCTGCTGCTGCTGCTGCTGCTGCAGCATGGGGATGTGACGGCGGAGTTCGGGTTCTTCATCAGGGTTTTCCACCTTACTCTTCTGAGTGAGGGTTTGGGGGACTGTGGTTATCCGTGAGTACTGGGAAACACTTTCACAAGGATACGAGCTCCAACTCAACAAGCGCGCCAACGATATGGTACCATAACTGACTTACAAAACCCCGGGGTATTCATTTTATTTAGCTTTTTATTTATCATTGAGCTCAAGGGTCACCAGGTTGAATCAAAGGGGTGATGCCTGATGTTTTTTTTTGCTTGTGTAAATAAACACGTATTCCTGTTGAACATCTGCAGTCATAAATGTTTATTTAAGTGTGGTGTTATCAGGACTGTAGTGTGTTAAAGCTACATGCATGGGAGTGTTTATTATGACAATGTAGCTATTGGATCAGCTAACCAGGCCTCTCTGCACCCTAGTGGGAGTCATACGTTCTAAGGTTAATTAAACTCAGTTAAACTGTCATATTTTCGTGGGCTCCCTCCAATTCAGCTCCCATGCACCAGGGGTCACTAACTATAAGGGATTTTGCCGTGACTAAGCTGAAATAGAATAGAATTGGTTGGGAGGGCTACATGTGTAAAGTTGCCAATATAAATTTCCAACGATTACCCAATTGAATGCTCTTTCTGCCTCTAGAGATATAACTGTAGATTCCTGTTTATTGATATTCAAATGATCTATAATATTGAGTAGTTTAAGAGTATTAGTAGAAGAGTGTCTACCCTTAATAAAACCTGTTTGATCCGGGTGTATAATAGAAGGTGTAATTATTTTCAGACGTTTGGAAAGAGCTTTGCAGATTATTTTGAGATCTACATTTATAAAGAGATATTGGGCGGTAGCTCGATGGGAGCATAGGATCCATATCTGGTTTCATCCATCCATCCATCCATCCATCCATTTTCCGCCACTTATCCGGAACCGAGTCGCGGGAGCAGCAGTCTCAACAGAGATGCCCAGACTTCCTTCACCCCAGATTCTTCCTTCACCCCAGACACTTCCTCCAGCTCCTCCAAGGGGAGTCTGAGGCGTTCCCAGGCCAGCCGAGAGACATAGTCTCTCCAACGTGTCCTGGGTCTTCCCCGGGGTCTCCTCCCGGAGGGACATGCCTGGAACACCTCCCTAGGGAGGAGGGACATGCCTGGAACACCTCCCTAGGGAGGAGGGACATGCCTGGAACACCTCCCTAGGGAGGCGTCCAGGAGGCATCCGGTACAGATGCACAAGCCACCTCAGCTGACTCCTCTCAATGTGAAGGAGCAGCGTCTCGACTCCGAGCTCCTCCCGGGTGACCGAACTCCTCACCCTATCTGTAAGGGAGCGTCCAGCCACCCTGCGGAGGAAACTCATCTCGGCCGCTTGTATCCGCGATCTTGTCCTTTCGCTCACTACCCAAAGTTCATGACCATAGGTGAGGGTAGGTGCGTAGATTGACCGGTAAATCGAGAGCGTCACCTTTCGACTCAGCTCCTTCTTCACCACGATGGTCCGGGACACCGACCCCGAGATACTTGAACTCCTCCACCTGATGGCAGGACTTCTCCACGCCACCCTTTCCCGATGGAGAACCATGGCCTCAGTCTTGGAGGTGCCGATTCTCATCCCTGATGCGTCGCACTCGGCCTCAAACCGCCCCAGCACATGCTGAAGGTCCCGGTCCGATGAAGCCAACAGGACGTCATCTGCAAAAAGCAAAGACGACATCCTGTGGTTCCTGAAGATGGCATGAGTAAGGCTGCGTCCCAATTGAACCCCTCGCCCTCGTTTTCTTCACTAACCCTAACTTTTGCGCGTTCCCGTGAGGGTAATGGTGTCCCAATTCCTCTTTTCACCAAGGGGGAGGGGGCATAACGAGGGCTAGGGGCTGAGAATAGCCCCTACGGATCGAGGGATTTCAGATGCTGACTTCGCGAGCGAGGGGGTATGAAAATTTCCCAGAATGCTTTTCGTCGACATTTGCGGACTGAATCCCCAAAAAAAAACATGGCGGACATTTCTTAATTTTTTGTGAATAAAATCAATATTTTGAGTTAGTTTCTGCATAAAAATGCGTTTTGATTACATTTCTAGTTACAAACCAATATTTTACTTTCATAATATTCACTCATTGAATGTACATAATCCCTTTTTTGTCCGTTGTTCGCTAAGATCGCGCCGGAGTAAAGGCTGTTAGGTTACGCCGTAGGCTACGTAACCTACGCCGTAGGCTCTGCGTCGATTTGACTCGCCGACCGAAGGCAAACAGGCAGACTCGTCTCAGAGAAATAGAGAGAAATAATCCTGTGACTCATCAGATTTGTTTTGGATGTTTCTGATATAATAGTTTTCAGAAACCACAAAGTAATCCAGCTGTTATCTGGGTAATTTACACACTTTCAGATAAAGTGGCCGAAGATCACGCCAGAATAAAGGGATTTATGGTTCCTCGTTACACCAACGCAGAGCCTACGGCGTAGGTTACGTAGCCTACGCCGTAGGCTCTGCGTCGATTTAACGCGGACCCAAGCTCCGGAGCCGGCAGGCGGAAATCTCGAAATTTCGGAGCAAATTTCTTAACAGGCGTAGCTACAACTGTTAGATTTCATCTATTAAACCAACATCTTCCTAAATGATTTATTTCAGCCAGCGTAATTCTCAACGGAGCTGCAGGTTTCTCTCCCGGGGCTGACGGAGCAGCTTGACCCGGCGGACACGTCTGTTCTTGGGCTGTGAGCTGCTGCTGCTCCCCGGGGGCGGCGGCTCTTCTCATCTCCGAAAACATCGGGTCAAATTTCTTAACAGGCGTTATTTGGATAAACTGAGCCCCGGTTGCGGATCTTAAGGTTACCTTTATGCCTGAAAGAATATTAAAACTTAATAAAGTGCCATATTAACAGCGCTACAACTGAAATTAAAACAGCTTTTGGCTCTCAGCTTCCTGATCAGGGTAGGGATGAAAACGAGGGGGAGTAGGAGAATTGGGACAGGCACCTGGGCCAAGTACCCTAGATCTCAAGTGCCCTAAAATCTCCCCCTTCTTTTTTAGGGGTTAGGGAAGAAAAGAAGGGCGAGTGAAGAAAAGTAGGGCGAGTGAAGTTGAATTGGGATTGGGCCTAAGCCCTTGAGTCTTGTTAAAGACAAGAAAGCCCTTAAACTGTTTTCTTTACTTGAAAGATATGATTTAATATGAGATGGCCCTTGTGAGTTATTTTTCATTTTATTTTTATTTCATTTTTATTTTATGTTGTACAATAATTAGATTCTCAGTGTATATTTTGAAATGCTGATGTTGCTCAACCCAAGGCAAAAGTTTGTAATTCTGATATGTGCCTTGTTTGTTTGTATCTATGATTCAATAAAAAAAAACATATTCTGTTGTCAAACTAAGTTGAGGATTAAAGTGAAGATTGTGTATGAATTAGCAGGAGACATCAAGATGAGAATATGTTTTCAGATAGAAAGTTTGGGCAAGTTAACCTGCATGGGGACCTTTCTCCAGCAGAGAGCAGCAGAATCTGGGCAAAGGAAACGGCGCCAGCGACCTCCGTCGTCACTTGTGTCCAGCTGGTATCAGACCGGGAACAGCGCCACTCGCGGCCACAGCCAGAACTGCAGGTCGCGTACGCGTTCACTATCTTTTTGAGAACGTGCACGTCCACGCACCAAATGAACGCAGGATACGCGTGACGACAACGACGCGTACGCGTTCTGAACTGCAAGTAGAACTGAGCCCTAACTGATGACGGTTGGATTCTTCCTGATGTTGGTCCTCAAAGGCCTTCAAGAAAGCAGCTCAGCGTGAAGTCAAGACACTAAACTGTGGTGTTTGTTTCAAGATAACGGAGCCTGGAAGCAGGTTTACCTTCCTCTTCCTCAGCTTGGAGTCGTTGAGCTCCTCCTTGACGGTAATCTCCTGCTTGGGCGGCAGAAGTTCCAGCTCCCTCTCCTTGGCTTCTCTCAGCAGCTGCTCGGCGGTGATCTGCACCTCGGCAGGAGCTTCGTTCTTCACCTGAAACACCACAAACACCCTGAAATATCTCTGCAGGAGCTTTGTTCTCCACCTGAAACACCACAAACACCCTGAAATATCTCTGCAGGAGCTTTGTTCTTCACCTGAAACACCACAAACACCCTGAAATATCTCTGCAGGAGCTTTGTTCTTCACCTGAAACACCACAAACACCCTGAAATATCTCTGCAGGAGCTTTGTTCTTCACCTGAAACACCACAAACACCCTGAAATATCTCTGCAGGAGCTTTGTTCTTCACCTGAAACACCACAAACACCCTGAAATCTTTCTGCACCCACTTTTATGCTCCCTGTGTCTTTTCAGAATTCAATTTCAAAGAATTGAAAGGACAATCAGGATCTTGTGTTTCATGCCGTCATCCTGAGTCAAAAAAAGCAGTAGTGCCAAGTAATGTAGCAAAACCAAAGCTGGAGTTATGATGGGAGACATTCGTTGGTTTGAGGATTTGAAACACTTAGCGCCGCTCCTTTTAAGAGTTCCACCTCCGACCAAACGGGACAGCTAATCGCAACAATGTTCATGCTGCTGCTGTAAGACAACGGAAACCTCCAACCTCAGTGTGTGTTATATGTCCTTGAATAATGTTTGATGGGTGATGTTTGATAATATCCTTGAATAATGTTTGAGGTTTTTTATCTGTGCTGTATTTATTTGTTCCAAGGGACTGCAGACGCAAATGATCCTAAGGCTAACTCTGGTGCAATGCATCACATGTTTACATTTATGTTTTTAATTGCACATGGTCCCTCTCAAATAAGATTTAAGTAATTAAGTAAACTCTCTGGTCCTGGTCTGGGTTTAGGGGGTCTTGACTCCAAGTTTACCGACGACTGATATGTTTTCTATGCTGTTGACTGCACATTAGTGCCCCCCCCACCAACTTTGAAACATGTTTTCTCCAGATTTCAGGCAGAAGAACCCGGATGTGATCAAAGTTCTGCTGAAACAAAAACTAACCAAACTAAACTAAGGTGAAACTAATATATGACCTAGTCTTATTAAGACTAGGTCAAATTATCCTAAGGCTAACTCTGGTGCAATGCATCACATGTTTACATTTATGTTTTTAATTGCACATGGTCCCTCTCAAATAAGATTTAAAGAGCATATTGCAGGTTAGAATTTTTTTCAAAAATTATACCTGACCTTATGTGAAAATGACTATGTGAGAAGTTAATGTAGGATTTAATATGTTTTACAAGACAAGGGCACGTATTCAGAGGAAAAAGTGGCTTATTTTAGCCAAGCTCCTACAAACGTTTTTTTTTTTTTCGAACACCGCGTCATATGACGTAGCAGGAGGGAGACGTCTCCACAGCTCTGCCCCATCTGACTGCGCAGATCCGACACGTAGCCGGGTATCTGCTAAACCAAAGATATTTTCCTACGTTTGGACCTGTCATCCACATGAAAACGCAAATAAACTAATGTTTAAATAAACTCTGGGCAAAGTGAAGATTTTTGAAAACTCTGTTTATGTAGTTGCGTGTAGACAGAGACAACCGGAGTTTTGCGTTTTCGAACGTCACATTATGCTCCAAAACAACAACAAATCTGCTCTGATTCTGACGTCTAACGTGCGACCTTTGTTTACTACAGAACTACAGATGATCCACCATCTGTTCTCCAAGCTATTTATTACATAAATGGTCTCTGCTCTTGACCACCGTTTACTGCGTTACACCGACGCAGAGCCTACGCCGTAGGGCAGGGGTTCTTAACCTCTCTGACCTTGGGGCCCAATTTTTTCAGTACAGAGTGGCCCGGGGCCCATTAAATATTAACACTGTATAGCAGGGGTATTCAACTAAAACTTTCATTTAGAGAAAATTTACTGAAGCGAAGTGCCAGAACATCATTATATATATATATATATATATATATATATATATATACACATATATATATATACATACATACATACATACATATTCAAGTAGCCTCATAGTTGTATCAACAACTGCATCTGACAGTTATATTAAAAAAAGTACATATTTGACACTAAACATGTGTAACTTGAATTAAACATATTTTTTTATCTTAAAAATAAAATTGATTTTATTTTTCAAATGCTATCTTATTTTATTTCTCTACCAGCAGTTTGAATTTCCCCTTTTCTTTGTTAATTGTCTCAACACATTTTTATAATAAATGAATATTTAACACATCTTAACAACTAAACAGTTTTGCAGTTTTTCTTTCTTCCCCTCTTATAATCTTATGTCCCCACTTTCTGTCGTTCAGTGAGAGAACTGAGCTCTAATTTCTCCTGCCAGTTTGATTTTGCTTTAAGTTATTTACATTAATAAGTTGTCAGGACTCAGTGTGTCGGGTTTCATCCGAGCCTGATCAGCTGCGACGGGCAGAGCCAGCACCGCAGCTCTCTGGTCGCGCTGCAGCAGCCGAATCACTTTCCGATGCTTTTGCGAAAGCCTGAACAGTCCAGTCCAGCAGACACGACAGCCCACGCATCTACATCTACCATCGTTCGCCAGTAACGACGGAGCCGCCCGAGCGGCAGCCTCAGCCGACCTCCCCGGCCGCGGGGACGCGACGGGATAAATGATCACGCCGCGCTCGCTCGCTCTTGGCGCGGACCCAAGTAATCGATCCCTGATCCTGGTGGATCTAAACGTACTCTGTGCAAAATGAAGGATTTACTCTGTAAATACACACCATTTCTCTTACTATTACACGTACAGCTAGCTGACTGTCTTCTTCTCCTCATTTGATCGGGAGTTGCTATGCAGTCCTGCGGCCCCCGCGGCCCACACGTACAAAACTGCATTCTTTTTGCGGCCCACTAGGTGGCGCTCGCGGCCCAAGTGTGGGCCGCGGCCCTATGGTTAAGAATCACTGCCGTAGGGTACGCGGTGACGCGCAGCCCTGAGGTGTATCCTACAGCGTAGGGCTGTGTGGATTTAACGCAGCAGCTCTGTGGTGGGACACCCCGGGGGACTCGGGCTCGTTACAGAGAAGGGGACGCGGATCCCGGTGTAGCTGCGCCGCGGAGGCCCGAAGGCTGGAAGAACAGATGATCTACAGGTTTGGAATGCCTATGAATGTGGTCGAAAACGCAGATCTTCGGTTATGTGTGGAAGGTTTTTTTTTTTAACAACGATGTAATGTGGATACAAATTATTTTATAAACGAAGGGGGGGAAATATTCGGTTTTAAAAATACCCGGCTATTTCGGATGCATTTAATCAGAAAAAAAAGAAGATAATAAGCTTGTTTTCTGTTTAGAAAGTACAAACGTAGACAGATTACAAGTACTCACCCATCTTTTAGGAGTTATTTTCGGAGTTTCTTTCAGGAGCGCACGGGCGGGTGCTGCGGTGAATAAAGGCTGATTTATGATTCCGCGTAAAATCGACGGCGTAGCCTACGGCGTAGGTTACGCGGCGCACGCAGCGTTCGGTGCGTCGCCGCGTACCCTACGCCGTAGGGTCTGCGTTGGTGTAACGCGGAACCATAAATCAGCCTTTTAAAAAGCGAGTTTCAGCTGTCAATCAAAAGAACGTGGGGGCCCTAACGGGTTTCGTACGGGTAATCTTCAGTGTCACACCCTGGCTCTGTGGGCCTGCTGATGGCCGGTGTCTCTTGGACCTTACCTTGGTGTCAGTGTTACGGGCCTCAGGTCCTGAGACCGCTGCAACAAGATTGGAGCTTTGCCTCACGGAGTTGAATCCTCCTAACTCTCCTCTGGAAACCTGGGAAGCAGAATTGAAACGTCAGGAGGGAGCCGGCCGTCTTTCTTCCCCGGAAAGCTTGGTCTGATTTATTTTTGGAGACCGCCTCTCTCTTCTATTGACTGTAAACTTTTGAAAGAAGGGTCGATAATTCCTGTCAGCCAATGCAATCAGAGTTACCCACGTGCGTATTCTCCAAAGGTAAACAGTCGCCAGAGCATACTAAGTGCACGGACGCCAGTGAGCATTAAACCAGTTTAAAAACAAATATAAAAACATTATTTTCACAAGGTACAAAGAGGAAGGGGTTTAGCGCCTTTAGGGGCCTGATATAACACTATTGGGTAGACTGGTTTATATTTATGTACAGAAATGGGCTGCTAATCATAAGAGTGAATATAATATATATATATATATGTATGTGCACACACACACACACACACACACACACACACACACACACACACACACACACACACACACACACACACACACACACACACACACACACACACACACACACACACACACATTATATATATAAAATGTATGTGTGTGAATACGTGTGTAAGTAGATATATACATTAGGGGTGTAACGGTACATGTATTTGTATTGAACTTTGGTATAGCGTGTTCGGTTCGGAACGGAGGCGTATCGAACGAGTTTCCACACGGACATATAAAGTAGAGGACCGCACGTTGTGGAGCAGAGCGCTGCTGCAGCTGCACATAGGCAGTTGCGCTCACACCGAGAAACAACAAGCAACAGTTGTAGCCGACCAAATCCGCTCCGACCCGGTGTGTCAGTATCAGCGCAGACAGACTGCAGCTTCGCCTGAATTATGGTTCCGCGTTAAATGTTGCGTTAAATCGACGGCGTAGGGACGCAGTGCGGTGTGCGTCGCCGCGTACCCTACGCCATCGGTTCTGCGTTGGTGTGATGCGGAACCATAAATCAGCCACCGGGAGCAAGGGCTCGCTGGGTTGATGTTGATCTGCGGACCAAACTTGTTAAGGAGCATCAAACTCACTCTTATCTACGCGGAAATAACGCTAAAATATAAAGAAGGCGTCCCAAAGTGTGATCTATGGTGAAATAGGAAAATTAAGATGTGTACGCTATATGAGTAGGCTGTTCCCTCCAGTTCTGCAGCGCAGCTGGAAACCCCGCCCACCCCCGCCCCGCTGCAGGCACTGACGCTTTCAGTGTGAATGCAGGGTTATAAATGTTATTTAATCTGAGCAACAACTTTAAACTGTTCAGTGTTGCATTTGTTCAATTTTGCACATTTGATGTAGAAAAGATTTGTTTTTAAGATTTAAGATTTTGTTGTTTATAAGTCTGAACCTTATAAATGTTATTTAATCTGAGCAACAACTTTAAACTGTTCACTGTTGCAACTGTTCAATTTTGCACATAGGGAGATATTTGTTTTTAAGTCTGAGCCAATGTTATTTTGTGTGTGTGTAATAAACAAGTAGCACGTTTATATTTTGGATTTTGTTTTCTTACTGTACCGAAAATGAACCGAACCGTGACCTCCAAACCGAGGTACGTACCGAACCGAGATTTTTGTGTACCGTTACACCCCTAATATACATACACACACACACATATATACACACACACACACACACACACACACACACACACACACACACACACACACACACACACACACACACACACACACACACACACACACACACACACACACACACACACAC
The DNA here is from genome assembly GCF_033807715.1 of Cololabis saira. Lineage (NCBI taxonomy): Eukaryota > Metazoa > Chordata > Actinopteri > Beloniformes > Belonidae > Cololabis > Cololabis saira. The sequence continues at coordinate 41,666,036 of NC_084601.1, forward strand.
ACACACACACACACCGGTAGATATAGCGCAGATGGAGTTAATATAGAGATAGTATGGTGTAAATAGGTATATTTATATAAATATTTATATGGGCATGTGTGTACAAATATATAGAAAATACTCAACTATGTGTATGTATGTATAGGTAAGTGTGTGAGTATAATTATAGTATAGTTATTATAAATACATGTTAATAAATGATTAGTGAATGGGGGTATAGAATTAAATATGTAACACTTCTTCCTACTCTTTTTTTTTACATGTAAATTAAGATAGTAAGTGTTAAAAGTATGAAATTCTTTGTTTTGTTTTCTTATCTTCTCTTTAATTGTTGTTTTTTACATGCACAAAATAAAAATAAAATAAAAAAATAAATAAAAGCTTCTAGCTCTTGGTGATGAATATGGTTTGGGTTACAAAATAATCCTGAAGGAAGAAGATGGCATAAAAATAACTGTAGATTAAGTTTTCAAAAACTACGTATGAGTGATGCTGGTGCTCTGTTTGAAACCAGATGGGTCATTGTCCCGGTTTCTTTGTTTCGGGCCATGTGGTCAACTGGAAGACAATGTGGTCTTACAGTTGATGTTAGACCTCAGAGTTGAAGTTACACCTTTACCATGTTCAACACGTGGCTGCGGCTCAACACTTGCAACATTGTTAGACTCACAAAATAAACTTTAAAGGTTTCAAACAAAAACGTACCTGGTCCTGGACCTGGTCCTGGTCCTGGTCCTTCTCCTTCTCCATTCTTCCAAAATGTTCCAATCTTCAATGTAACGGGAGTTTCTCTGGTCTGAACCAGAGCAGTGGATAAAACAGAGGCGACGCTTCCATAGGACTCCGTTGGAAATCATGGCGGCAGCACTTCCGGGTTATGGAGCCTTTATTTAAAAAACTTTATTAGCAAAAGTTGCTCTGCAAACCATAGACATATAAACTAGGACGCCCCGTGGAGCTGCTGCGATACATAGATATAAATATATAAAGATATAGATATAAAGACCACCATGTATCGTTAAAAGCTGCTGTTTGACCCGCTCAGGTTTGATATTCCGGGGCTCGAACCCCCGACACACCGAGGATCATGGCGTCCACCGCGGCAGGGAAGCAGCGGATCCCCGAGGTGGCGAAGGTACGAAACCCGGAGCTTAGGGAAGCTAAGCTAAGCTAAGCTAAGCTAAGCTAAGCAGGGTTTGGACAGGGCATGGGTTTTAGTCATGAAGTCTTAGCGTTTTAAACTGTTTCTGTGTCAAACTGGGGCTGGTGTCGGGCTCACATTCATATGAATTAGTGGAATCAGTTCTTATTGATGGATTAATTCAGTTTAATTAGTTTAATCCACACTAGGGTTTCCACCTTTCACAAATAGAAATAAGGGACGCCCTGATTTCAGCAGCGCATGAGCAAAAAAAAAGCCCCAAAACTTCTAAACTGCATAAAAATGTGTTTATTTTATATGAAAAAACTAAATGCTTTGATTTAAAGTTTAAAGTGCTTTAATAGCGTTGAACTTTCATGACTGTAGAGACAGAAAAACCATATAGTAACTGAAATATCCTCCTATGTATGTATGTATGTATGTATGTATGTATGTATGTATGTATGTATGTATGTATGTATGTATGTATGTATGTATGTATGTATGTATGTATGTATGTATGTATGTATGTATGTATGTATGTATGTATGTATGTATGTATGTATGTATGTATGTATGTATGTATGTATGTATGTATGTCCACATCAGCCCAGATGTAGAATATACAGGTGAAGAATATGGTGTAAAAGTTAATTTATTTCAATAATATCAACTAGAATATGGTGTAAAAGTTAATTTATTTCCATAATTCAACGAGAATATGGTGTAAAAGTTAATTTATTTAAATAATCCAACTAGAATATAGTGTAAAAGTTAATTTATTTAAATAATCCAACTAGAATATAGTGTAAAAGTTAATTTATTTCAATAATTCAACTAGAATATCGTGTAAAAGTTAATTTATTTCAATAATTCAACTAGAATATGGTGTAAAAGTTAATTTATTTCAATAATTCAACTAGAATATGGTGTAAAAGTTAATTTATTTCAATAATTCAACTAGAATATGGTGTAAAAGTTAATTTATTTCAATAATTCAACTAGAATATGGTGTAAAAGTTAATTGATTTCAATAATTCAACTAGAATATGGTGTAAAAGTTAATTTCAATAATTCAACTAGAATATGGTGTAAAAGTTAAATTATTTCAATAATTCAACTTAAAAGGTGAAACTTAATATATTTCCTAGTCCTATTACATGCAAAGCAAGATATGTTAAACCTTTATTTCTTATAATTTTGATGATGGAATTGTCTATTGATTTCATAAATTATTCTCTAATTTATTTTTTATTTGGGGTTTTCATAAACTCTGAGCCATAATCACCAAAATGATAACAAATAAAGGCTTGAATTATCTCACTTTGAATGTAGTGGGAAATAATATATTTGTTTCACCTTTAGTTAAATTTACTACAAATGACGTTTTGCAATATATTCAAATGTTCCGACCTTCATCTGTATATTATGACATCAATAAATAAGAGCATAATAAATGTCCGTATTGGTTCAATACGGAACGCAACTTTTAATTCCCAACCCCGACCTCGAGGTGAAGCCCGAGTCCTCCCCGCTGTCTGGCACACACATATAATAATAATAATAATAATAATAATAATAATAATAATAATAATAATAATATATAAAGATCTGGGCACAGACGCAGCAGGTCCTGTTGTCCCGCCACAAAGATTTTGCTGGCCTTAATGTTTCCTGTGTTTTATTTAGTTGATTATTGTTAAATTTAGTGTTGATGTGTGTGTGACAGACGGGGCGTTAATGAAAATACGGGACGAATCGTGTCCCGTATTAGTTCAATACGGGACGCAACATTTTTTTCTCAAATAAAGGACAATTCCGTATTTTCCGGGACGGGTGGCGACCCTAATCCAGACTTCTGGCAGAGTTTAGTTTAGTTTGGTTAGTTTTTGTTTCAGCAGAACTTTGATCACATCCGGGTTCTTCTGCCTGAAATCTGGAGAAAACATGTTTCAAAGTTGGTGGGGGGGGCACTAATGTGCAGTCAACAGCATAGAAAACATATCAGTCGTCGGTAAACTTGGAGTCAAGACCCCCTAAACCCAGACCAGGACCAGAGAGTTTACTTACTTACTTAAATCTTATTTGAGAGGGACCATGTGCAATTAAAAACATAAATGTAAACATGTGATGCATTGCACCAGAGTTAGCCTTAGGATCATTTGCGTCTGCAGTCCCTTGGAACAAATAAATACAGCACAGATAAAAAACCTCAAACATTATTCAAGGATATTATCAAACATCACCCATCAAACATTATTCAAGGACATATAACACATACTGAGGTTGGAGGTTTCCGTTGTCTTACAGCAGCAGCATGAACATTGTTGTGATTAGCTGTCCCGTTTGGTCGGAGGTGGAACTCTTAAAAGGAGCGGCGCTAAGTGTTTCAAATCCTCAAACCAAGGAATGTCTCCCATCATAACTCCAGCTTTGGTTTTGCTACATTACTTGGCACTACTGCTTTTTTTGACTCAGGATGACGGCATGAAACACAAGATCCTGATTGTCCTTTCAATTCTTTAGATTCTGAAAAGACACAGGGAGCATAAAAGTGGGTGGAGAAAGATTTCAGGGTGTTTGTGGTGTTTCAGGTGAAGAACAAAGCTCCTGCAGAGATATTTCAGGGTGTTTGTGGTGTTTCAGGTGAAGAACGAAGCTCCTGCAGAGATATTTCAGGGTGTTTGTGGTGTTTCAGGTGAAGAACAAAGCTCCTGCAGAGATATTTCAGGGTGTTTGTGGTGTTTCAGGAGAAGAACAAAGCTCCTGCAGAGATATTTCAGGGTGTTTGTGGTGTTTCAGGTGAAGAACGAAGCTCCTGCCGAGGTGCAGATCACCGCCGAGCAGCTGCTGAGAGAAGCCAAGGAGAGGGAGCTGGAACTTCTGCCGCCCAAGCAGGAGATTACCGACAAGGAGGAGCTCAACGACTCCAAGCTGAGGAAGAGGAAGGTAAACCTGCTTCCAGGCTCCGTTATCTTGAAACAAACACCACAGTTTAGTGTCTTGACTTCACGCTGAGCTGCTTTCTTGAAGGCCTTTGAGGACCAACATCAGGAAGAATCCAACCGTCATCAGTTAGGGCTCAGTTCTACTTGCAGTTCAGAACGCGTACGCATCGTTGTCGTCACGCGTATCCTGCGTTCATTTGGCGCGTGGACGTGCACGTTCTCAAAAAGACAGTGAACGCGTACGCGACCTGCAGTTCTGGCTGTGGCCGCGAGTGGCGCTGTTCCCGGTCTGATACCAGCTGGACACAAGTGACGACGGAGGTCGCTGGCGCCGTTTCCTTTGCCCAGATTCTGCTGCTCTCTGCTGGAGAAAGGTCCCCATGCAGGTTAACTTGCCCAAACTTTCTCAGGGGAAAGAACACCACCAACCTCAAGCGGCACCTGAAGACTCGCCACACGGATATTTTTTCAAAGGTAAGTTAGACCAAGTCCTGTTAACATTTCATATACATACAGTGTTACTCCACAATCACTTGTGATCAATTTCATATTATCAATTGCTGACTTCAGTCTAAAATTATCTTGGTTGTGCTGCTAACCCAGACTTAAATTAATTTAGTTGTGCTGACATCAATTTAGTAGCTTGTGTGTGTTACTGGTAGCCGAGTGGCTGATTTGACCACGCGAGTACGAATGACAGCTAGCTTAACCGCAGTCTGTGTAGTACATGACGGGGTTCTGGTCGGGCTGCAAGTGTAATAAGTCATATTTACCCATGTTTTAGTGACTGTCTGAAACGTAGACAAAAATATAGCATTTGAGACGTGTTGCTGTTCCCCACGTGTCTAAATGAACAGCACACTTAGCTTTTTTTGTAACGTTAGCAGCATGTTTAACCATGTTTACATCCAGTGACGGTGTGGTCCTCTCTGCGTTCATTTTCCATCACCACATTGATATGTTAAATTGGTCGAGTTATATGTACAGCTTTATCATATGTAGAGTCTGCTAGCTTTAGGCTAAAACAGAATATACCGTTCTGGGCTAAAAGCTGCGACCATGACCTATGCCGTTTGTGGTGCGCTTACAATAAAGTTGGACGGGAAAACGCACACAAAAAAAAACAATCTCAACAGTACAAATGCATTATAATTTTTGGCATTTCTCAGAAGGCTTAAATACATGGTATGTGGTTAATAAGCTATTAAAACATATTTTTGTTTTGCTTGTTTGATAGTTAAGGCCATTCCATTTTTTTTAACATTGTAGTATTTTTGTCAGGAATGATGCGTTGAAACACATGATGATGTTCGTAATATGTAGGTACATTGTGTGTTTATATACCTACATTTGTAGACCTCTATAGGAGGTGCACTTTGTATACAGAGAGAGTCATTTTATCCCCCTCTTTGTTTTTTCCTCATCCAGATCCTGGAGACCAGAACTCCTTAAGAGAAACCTGGTGTTCCTAAGAGCGACAGGGCACAGTCATCTATCCTAGCAGCCTTCGCCGCACAATCCAAACATAAGCCAGACTCGCTGGAACAACGTGCCAAAGAACAGGCGATCGCTCTTTGGATTGGACGTACTGGTCTCCCTGCTTGCACAGTTGAGGATGAAGATTTCATCCTCATGATGGAGACCTTTGATAAGAAGCTGACCATACCCAAAAGAACAGCACGCAAAATAACAATTGTGCTGGACATATGGACCAAAAAAGGACTTACAGCCTCATTTCTGGCAATTAGTGCATGCTTTTTTGCAATGTGGAAAACAAAGCACAACACATATTGTTGAGACTTGACCAGATCGCCCACCCTCGCACTGCAGAGTGTATAAAAACCTGTGTTGATCGATGCATAGAGGACTGGGGAATACCACATCACAAAATTCTGACAGTCATAACTGATAACGGAAGCAACGTGATTGCAGCATTCAAAGCTAATGAACCGGATGACCCCACCAGCTCCGATGATGAATCCATCGACACCAGTGAAACTGAAGACTCTGAGGTGATAATTATTTCAGTTCAGCTGTTAATTAACATTTTCAGTCTGTCAGTCCTATCAATGTACTATAACCTATGCTAGGTTATAGTAACTTTCAGTAATTATTTATTTTGCATGGTGTTTAAAATTAATTGTCTTTTTTTTCTATCTGTGTTTTTATCTTATCTGTCTAGGTTTGGAGCCATAGATAGGACCCCCTGTGTTGTTCACACACTGCAACTTGTGGTGAATATGATCCAGAAAGATTTGAGTGTCAACCAACTGCTGAGCATAGTTAGAGTGCTTGTCAAGCTCTTCCGCAAGTCATCGGTGGCAACTGAGCGACGGCTGCAGCTGTGTCATCTAACTGTGGTCAAAGACTGCCCTACCAGATGGTCCAGCACATATCTGATGATGTCACGGCTTCTCCAAATCAAGGACTCAGTAGTTCAGGTCGGGATGGGATGAGCTGGGACTATCTACTACCAAGTGAGTGGCAGAGGCTGACTGCTCTAAGAGATTTACTCCTCCCCTTCGCTGAGCATACCCAGATGCTCCAGAGCGACACACAGTCCCTATCCCTTGTGGGGCCTGCCCTTCTGGACCTGCAGGGTCACCTATCTGAGTTCCACCATGCCCAGGGTTCTAGCTTCAAGGACTTAGCTTCCCTGGCAGAGAAGATGAAGGCAAACATGGACAAGCGGTTCAGCTGCTTTCTAGATCACACTGACTCTAAGTTTTCACCCCTCACTGCTGCTGCATGCTTCCTCGACCCAACAGTTGCACCTGAAGCGCTCCTTGAAAACGATGACGAGCAATTTGAGGCGCTTCTGGGAAAAGCAGAAGATTACATTGCTCAATCGCTGCCACCAGTAGTACGGGAGGAGGAGGCTGAAGATGAGCCAGAGGAGGAGGAAGAAGAAGAGTCCAAAGAGAGACCACAGACTAGAAAGCGGCCCAGATTCAAATTCTTGTCAAAAGCAAGCCGGCCATCCAGGTCTAGCCTTCCAAAGTCGTGTGTCAAGGAGGAAATGAGGAAATTCAAGGAGCAGCTGTCATAGCCCATAAACCAAGAGACTGCCTTTGAATTTTGGGCTGCACAGGGAGATTCTGTTTATCCAATCCTAAAATCTATTGCCTTGGATCATCTGGCCATGCCAGCATCTCAAGCATTTGCTGAGAGAGTGTTAAGCATTACAGGTGACCTCAGTCGTGGCCGCCGGAATAGAGCAAGAGTAATTTTAGAGCTAAGCGCTTTCCCCAAACTTTATCGAGGTCGGTAGGCTAATTTTGCTGTTACTGGGATATTTGTTTTTGTTGTTAGACTGCACAAGGGGTAGTAAGACCCCCTCTCTAATTCATGTAGTTAAACATTTTTTGCGATTTTTATTATTTTATTACTTTATTTTAGAATGTTTGAACAAGTTAAACATGCACTGGGGTTGTATGGTTATTTTTTTTACAACATTTTGTTTTGCAACTTAATTGCACTGGCAGACAAGGTCAAGTTGAGTGCATGTTACTCATCCATTTTTGGGCATGTCTTTGCACAATTTTAATAAATAAATAAATACAATTGCCAAAGTATGTTTTTGTTCTTGACCCTTTTAATCCTTATTGTAGATCAGAAAGTATTTGCTGTTCGGTGGAAAACTTGTATGTCTAAAACCATTCCTTTTAATTATTGTAAATATTAGAGATGCACCGATCGATCGGCCCCTGATCATGATCGGGCCGATAATCGGTTTTGATCGGAGATCGGAAAATAATATTTCAGAGCGGCCGATCTGATGACGTTTACAACAACAAACCGCCGCCCGCGGATGCATTCCCGCATCTCAGACCGAGCGGTCCTGACGAGGCGTCGGCCTCGCTGGTGTGGGAGTTTTACAATGTCTGAAAAGGACAACAAATTTGCAGTTTGCAAGGTGTGTCCAAAGGACGAGTAGGAATGTTACAAAAGAATTTCAACACAACGAAGCTGATAAGACATTTGAAAGTTCTTCGCTGAGGCGGGAGCTGAGGAGGACCAAGGCGAGGAAGGCTGCTGGTCCTGATGGCATCTCCTCCAGGCTGCTGAGGGACTGTGCAGACCAGCTCTATGCTGTGCTCCTGCACATCTTCAACCTGAGCCTCAGTCTGGAGAGAGTTCCACTCCTGTGGAAGACCTTCTGTGTGGTTCCGGTTCCAAAGACCAAACAACCAAGGGAGCCCAACCACTTCAGACCAGTAGCCTTAACCTCCCCCCTAATGAAGACCATGGAGAGGATTCTGCTCGGCCACCTGAGACAGCAGGTGGTTGATGCGATGGACCCCCTGCAGTTCGCGTACTGGCCTGGCATCGGTGTGGTTGATGCTGTCATCTACCTGATGCACAGGTCACTCGCGCATCTGGAGAGCGCCGGCAGCACTGTGAGAGTCATGTTCTTTGACTTCTCCAGTGCTTTTAACACCATCCAGCCATCGCTGCTCAGGGGGAAGCTGGAGGAAGCAGGAGTGGACTGTCACCTGGCTGCATGGACCATCGACTACCTCACCAACAGGCCACAGTACGTGAGGCTCTGCAACTGTGTGTCTGATGTGGTGGTCTGCAGCACGGGGGCCCCGCAGGGTACAGTGCTCGCTCCATTCCTCTTCACACTATACACCTCAGATTTCCACCACAACACGGACTCCTGTCATCTCCAGAAGTTCTCCGATGACTCCGCCATCGTGGGACGCGTGTCCAGGGGAGACAATCTGCAGTACAGGGGGGTCATCGCTGACTTCGTCTCATGGTGCGAACGGAATCATCTGCAAATCAACACCAGCAAGACGAAGGAGGTGGTGATCGACTTCGGCAGGAACCCTCTTTAAAAGTGCAATAACCACCTCACGTATTTTTGTAAATATTTTGTAAATATTATTATATTATAGTTTATTTGGTGTTTACTACTTTTTTTTTTCTCTTTTACATAGTCCTTTTTCTACTTTTTATATTGCTCTTTTTTATTATTTAACTATTTATGGTTATTTCTATTTTAAATCTTGTATAAAGCGTGTGTGTGTTTTGGCTGCTGCACGACTGAATTTCTCCTCTGGGAGATCAATAAAGTCTACTATTCTATTCACATGGAGTATATTGAGTTTTCAAAGTTGGCTGCTGCTTAGGCAGAGAGAAAAAAAGGAGCGTGCAGCAACGGCACTAACTCAGCTATAACACCTGTAACAGAGACTTATAAACGACAGGAAGAAAAATAAAGAACTACATCATAAGAAAATGAATTCATATGATTTGCTCATCAGCCACTTTCAATTGTAGAAGAGATCAGGTTTAAACACGTTTGCAGCTTATATCCGTGGTGCGCGCTGTGCACGCTGCCGTGTCGTAAATATTTCACTGATGAAATCCTGTCGGAGTTTTACCAGACTATTTACAGTCCTAAGCCTCATGTAGGACAACAGTCGTGTCAGTCGCTTCAACCGTGACATGTGGAGTTCTAGTGTGAAGAGTTTTGCTTCACTCACAAGAGTTTCCTCACACGCGGTGGATGCTACCACTAAAGCTTTCACAAAGCTTAATAATTCATAATTCATTTTTATTTTAAGATTGAATTCCTCTTTCCACAGGGAAACTAAGGTTTATAGTTTGCAACTTGTATCAACTTTTAGAGAGTGGCATGTCTGCTGTTGTCTGTGTTGGTGCACATGTTGTACATAATTAGTACCACAGGAAAGCTGAAGCTACTAATATAAGCCGAGTTTACACCTAATCTCCAAATTTGTATACCTAATAATACAATGTCAATGTCATGTACATGAGAAAACAATATTGACAAATTTATGGATTTCACGCTGTGATCAGTGATCGGCAAAATCGGGATCGGCCGATACTGATGTTTTCGAGATCGGTGATTGGTGATCGTCCCTCAAAATCCTGATCGGTGCATCTCTAGTAAATATTGGAGAAAATACTTTGTATCTTTTCTTTTTTTTAACTAAAGCTGATTAAAACTGGACTAAAACCTTTTTTGAGATTCCGTCGACTAAAACTAGACTAAAACTATCACATATAGAAATGACTAAAATGTGACTAAAACTAATAAGCATTTTCGTCCAAAAGACTAAGACTAAATCTAAAATGGCTGCCAAAAATACTGATCCGTATCAATTTGTCTCTTATTGGAAAATGTCACCGTCTTGCTATTGCCGTTGGTCTTAACAACTCCGCCCCCTCAGCGGTTCTGCAGCAACTGTTTTTTTCTGGCCCGAAGCCAGTTCTTTGTCAGTGGAAACAGAAAGCCCGGTTCCAAACTCAGCACTGGCCCAGAACCAGCCCTGGAACCTGTTTGGTAAAAAAGGTGTAACAGAGACGAGGAGAGCAAGACAGAGAGCGAGACACTCCCTACAAGGACTACTGACTGAGCCTAATCACCCAGCTGTTCGCCAAACCAGGAGGAAACCATTGTATGCCATGGACAAATTCATTGCTTACAAAGCCATCCCTGAAAAAGAGATCGTTTTTTTTCTGGGCAAAGAAAGTGTGTGTGTGTGTGTGTGTGTGTGTGTGTGTGTGTGTGTGTGTGTGTGTGTGTGTGTGTGTGTGTGTGTGTGTGTGTGTGTGTGTGTGTGTGTGTGTGTGTGTGTGTGTGTGTGTGTGTGTGTGTGTGGTATTGATGTACGTTTGTGTATACATACGTATATGTACGTAAATGTGTATGAAAAAATTGTTTGCCTCCTTCCTGATTTTTTTTTTTTTATTTGCAAAAAAAAATATTTTTTGTTGCATGTTTGTCACACTTAAATGTTTCAGATCATCAAACACTCACTCACTCATCTTCTCCCGCTTTTCCGTTACCGGGTCGCGGGGGCAGCAGCCTCAGCAGGGATGCCCAGACTTCCCTCACCCCAGACACTTCCTCCAGCTCCTCCGGGGGGAGTCCGAGGCGTTCCCAGGCCAGCCGAGAGACATAGTCTCTCCAGCGTGTCCTGGGTCTTCCCCGGGGTCTCCTCCCGGTGGGACATGCCTGGAACACCTCCCTGGGGAGGTGTCCAGGGGGCATCCGGTACTGATGCCCAAGCCACCTCCGCTGACTCCTCTCAACGTGAAGGAGCAGCGGCTCGACTCCGAGCTCCTCCCGGGTGACCGAACTCCTCACCCTATCTCTAAGGGAGCGTCCAGCCACCCTGCGGAAGAAAATCATCTCGGCCGCTTGTATCCGCGATCTTGTCCTTTCGGTCACTACCCAAAGTTCATGACCATAGGTGAGGGTAGGGGCGTAGATTGACCGGTAAATTGAGAGCTTCGCCTTTCGACTCAGCTCCCTCTTCACCACGACGGTCCAGTACATCGACCGCATTACTGCGGACGCTGCACCGATCCGTCTGTCAATCTCACGCTCCATTGTTCCCTCACTCGTGAACAAGATCCCGAGATACTTGAACTCCTCCACCTGAGGCAGGACTTCTCCACCCACCCGGAGAAGGCATGCCACCCTTTTCCGGTCGAGAACCATGGCCTCGGTCTTGGAGGTGCTGATTCTCATCCCTGCCGCGTCGCACTCGGCCGCAAACCGCCCCAGCACATGCTGGAGGTCCCGGTCTGATGAAGCCAACAGGACAACATCATCTGCAAAAAGCAGAAATCCTGAGGTTCCCAAACCGGATCCCCTCCGGCCCCTGGCTGCGCCTAGAAATCCTGTCCATAAAAATTATGAACAGGACCGGTGACAAAGGGCAGCCCTGCCGGAGTCCAACATGCACTGGGAACAAGTCTGACTTACTGCCGGCAATGCGAACCAGACTCCTGCTTCGATCATACAGAGACCGGACAGCCCTTAGTAGAGGGCCCCGGACTCCATACTCACTCAGCACCCCCCACAGAATGGCACGAGGGACACGGTCAAATTCCTTCTCCAGATCCACAAAACACATGTAGACTGGTTGGGCAAATTCCCATGAACCCTCGAGCACCCTGCGGAGGGTGTAGAGCTGGTCCAGTGTTCCACGACCGGGACGAAAACCGCATTGTTCCTCCTGAATCCGAGGTTCGACTATCGGCCGTAATCTCCTCTCCAGTACCCTGGCGTAGACTTTCCCCGGGAGGCTGAGAAGTGTGATCCCCCTGTAGTTGGAACACACTCTCCGGTCCCCCTTTTTAAACAGAGGGACCACCACCCCGGTTTGCCACCCCAGCGGTACTGTCCCCTTCCTCCATGCAATGTCGCAGAGGCGTGTCAACCAAGACAGCCCTACGATATCCAGAGACTTGAGGTACTCAGGGCGAATCTCATCCACCCCCGGTGCCCGGCCACTGAGGAGCTTACGAACTACCTCAGTGACCTCGGCTTGGGTGATGGACGAGCACGCCTCCGAGCCCCAACCCTCTGCTTCCTCAGTGGAAGGCATGTCAGTCGGGTTAAGGAGATCCTCGAAGTATTCCTTCCACCGTCCGACAATGTCCCCAGTCGAGGTCAACAGCTCCCCACCAGCACCATAAACGGTGCCGGCAGAGTACTGCTTCCCCCTTCTGAGGCGCCGAACAGTCCTCCAGAATTTCCTCGAGGCCGACCGAAAGTCCTCCTCCATGGCCTCCCCGAACTCCTCCCAGACCCGAGTTTTTGCCTCCAAGACTGCCCGAGCCGCGGCCCGCTTGGCCTGCCGGTACCCATCTACTGCGTCAGGAGTCCCACCGGCCAACATAGCCCGGTAGGACTCCTTCTTCAGTCTGACGGCATCCTGTACTTCCGGTGTCCACCACCGGGTTCTAGGATTGCCGCCACGACAGGCACCGGAGACCTTGCGTCCACAGCTTCGAGCCGCCGCGTTGACAATGGAGGCAGAGAACATGGTCCACTCGGACTCAATGTCCCCCGCCTCCCCCGGGATCCGAGAGAAGCTCTCCCGGAGGTGGGAGTTGAAGATGTCCCTGACAGAGGGCTCGGCCAGACGTTCCCAACAGACCCTCACAATCCGTTTGGGTCTGCCCGGTCTGTCCAACCTCCTCCTCCGCCAGCGCATCCAACTCACCACCAGGTGGTGATCAGTTGACAGCTCAGCCCTTCTCTTCACCCGAGTGTCCAAGACATGCGACCGAAGGTCAGATGAAACGACAACAAAGTCGATCATTGACCTCCGGCCTAGAGTGTCCTGGTGCCACGTGCACTGATGGACACCCTTATGCCTGAACATGGTGTTCGTGATGGACAAACTGTGACTAGCACAGAAGTCCAACAACAAAACACCGCTCGGGTTCAGATCGGGGAGGCCGTTCTTCCCAATCACGCCTCTCCAGGTATCACTGTCATTACCCACGTGAGCGTTGAAGTCCCCCAGTAGAACAATGGAGTCCCCAGTTGGAGCACTATCAAGTACCCCTCCCAGGGACTCCAAGAAGGCCGGGTACTCCGCACTGCTGTTCGGCCCGTAGGCACAAACAACAGTGAGAGACCTTTCCCCGACCCGAAGGCGCAGGGAAGCGACCCTCTCGTTCACCGGGGTGAACTCCAACACATGGCGGCTGAGATCATCAAACAAATTTAAATATTAGACGAAGATAACACAAGTAAACAAAAAATACAGTTTTTAAAGGTTTTTATTATTAAGGGGAAAGAAACATCCAAACCTAAATGGCCCTGGGTGAAAAAGTGATTGCCCCCTAAACGTAATAACTGGTTGGGCCATTCTTAGCAGCAACAACTGAATCAAGCGGTTGCGATAACTGGCAATGAGTCTTTTCCAGCTGTGGAGGAATTTTGGCCCTCTTATCTTTGCAGAATTGTTGTAATCCAGCCACATTGGAGGGTTTTTGATCATGAACAGCCTTTTTAAGGTCATGCCACAGCATCTGAATCGGATTCAGGTCGGGACAAGAATGTTTTAATGTAGACGTATAGAATCATCATACTGGTGTGATTGTATGCATCAAAGTGTTAATTCAAGGCTAAGACAAAATATCGAGATATATATTGTGTATCGTGACATGGCCTAAAAATATTGAGATATTAATAAAAGGCCATATCGCCCTGTCCTACCGCTAAGTATAGTAGTTACTTAATCCAAAAACCTCAAAATTACTATTGAAACTCTACAGGTTAATGTCCAAAATAGATAGTCTCTCTTCCGATTTCCAAATGGGCGGCTGACCTCTCTTAACAGTAATCAAATCTTTTGGTCTTGTTTAAATAATTTCACTATGACCAAGAAGATTATCTTCATTTCATCAACTCGAAATGTTGAATCACTTTTCTAAGCCCAACGGCACAACGCAGCTCAAACAGCAGGTGTATCCGCCCCTTTAATCTGATTGGTTTAAGAGTAAATCGTTCCCCACGTGGGGTGCGCTGTTATGATTGGCTGAAACGAAGGAAGATATCTGATTGGTTTCAGATCCTTCCGTGTTAAAAAAAACTCATTTGTGAATCGAGTCACGTCAGGGGAGTCTCAAAAGTCACATGCAAATCCAGCGCAGCTCACAGACAAAAAAACGTTTTTAAATCAGGTTATATTTGTGTGTGTGCATCAAAAATACACTTGTATATCTTATCCTACACACGTGTGAATTTTGTCCTTTGCATTTGTGAATAATGACACTGTTCTAGCTCCATACTTGAAACTGAAAAGGCTTTTGATAATGCAGCCAAAAAGTAAGTCATCTTCTCTGTTACAGAATCATAAAGGAAGACCCAAAAGACACTGCTGTGATGATTGCGTGCAAGTCAGTTGCGATCAGTGTGGAAAGGCTTTTGCCCAACAATGTGATCTAAAGCGACACCAACGTATTCACACTGGAGACAAGCCTTACAGCTGTGATCAGTGTGGGGCGGCTTTTGTCCAGAAAAATCACCTAACGACTCACCAACGTATTCACACTGGAGACAAGCCTTATAGATGCGATCAGTGTGAGGCGACCTTTGCCCATCAAAGTGCTCTAACGAAACACAGACGGATTCACACTGGAGACAAGCCTTACAGGTGTGATCAGTGTGAGGCGGCTTTTGCCCAGCAAAGTAATTTGACGAGACACCAACGTATTCACACTGGAGACAAGCCTTACAGGTGTGATCAGTGTGAGGCGGCTTTTGCCCAGCAAGGTCATTTGACGAGACACCAACGTATTCACACTCGAGACAAGCCTTACAGATGCGATCAGTGTGGAAAGGCTTTTGCCCAGCAAGGTCATTTGACGAGACACCAACGTATTCACACTGGAGACAAGCCTTACAACTGCGATCAGTGTGGAAAGGCTTTTGCCCAGCAAGGTGATCTAATGAAACACCGACGGATTCACACTGGAGACAAGCCTTACAGATGCAATCAGTGTGGAAAAGCTTTCGCCCAGCAAGGTGATCTAACGAAACACCGACGGATTCACACTGGAGACAAGCCTTACAGATGCAATCAGTGTGGAAAGGCTTTTACCGAGCAATGTCATCTGACGAGACATCAACGTATTCACACTGGAGACAAGCCCTACAGGTGTCATCAGTGTGGAGCGGCTTTTGCCGAGCAAGGTACTCTAACGAGACATCAACGTATTCACACTGGAAACAAGCCCTACAGGTGTGATCAGTGTGGAGCGGCTTTTGCCGAGCAAGGTACTCTAACGACTCACCAACGTATTCACACTGGAAACAAGCCTTACAGCTGTGATCAGTGTGGTGCGGCTTTTGCCCGACAATATCATCTAAAGACTCACCAACGTATTCACACTGGAGACAAGCCTTACAGGTGTGATCAGTGTGGTGCGGCTTTTACCCGACAATATACTCTAAAGAATCACCAACGTATTCACACTGGAGACGAGCCTTACAGATCTGATCAGTGTGGAGCGGCTTTTGCCCAACAAGGTTCTCTAAAGAGACATCAACGTATTCCTCATCTGGACCAGGAGAGAGAGAGAGCAGCTCTTTATCAGGATCCCCTGCTGAGCGTAACTAACCTTTGTTTCATCAAGAAACACTGACCGGCCGGATCAAACCACTTTCTCTTCATTTACAAAGATTCACGTAAGAGGCTGTTCTGTGTCTGGGCAGAGAAACTTAGTAACACATTTTAAAAGTTAGTTTTACGTTGTGAGCCGGACTGGTGATCCCGTCACAACTGTGCTCATTACTTGTACTCAGTTGAGTGTTTTTGTTTATCTTATTGTTTTCTCCCCTCATTCTGCTCCTACTAACCCCCCCCCCAAACACACACACACACACACACACACACACACACACACACACACAGGTAATCTGAAGTTTTGTGTACATGTTTGGTTAGTTGTTGTTTTTGGGTAGTTTAGCCATCAGAATTTATCCGAAGTGTTGTTTTACCATCTTATTGACACTTGTGTAAATAAATTCTTATTAATTTGAATGAGAGAAGTTGTTTGTGCTTATTTTACGCATATTTGTCACAATTACTGGTTGCAATGGCCTGTGTTCGGACTCCCTCCTCCTTTACTATTATTCTGAAGAATAATCTACATTGAGACTGATTTTTGCTGTTTAGTTATCATTTTACTGATTACATCAGGTGGTGCCCTGTTTTGATTAAGTAATTTTGATAATTCAATTTGATAAATTATCTCCTTTATTAATTATTATTGCCACGGCTGCCCCAAGAAGCACGCCTCCTCCATAGCTATTCAATAGCAATGGAGGAGGCGTGCCTCTGGCGCAGAGAAAACACGAAAAGTAAAAACTTAGACACGTGAGCCTTAAGCCCGAATCGAGTGGTATGACTTTTATTAGGGATAGGTGCACACGTTTTTCTGCAACGTGCAAAAACGTGCGCTTTAGAAAGTTGTTGGCCCTGAATTTAACTACAGTCCTGTCAATTTTCAGAGCGATGGCACAAAAAGTTTTTGCACGAAGTGCAAGAATATTTCCAAATTTCCAAACTAATGGGGAGATTTTCCCATGTATGTTTATGGCGCAGAATGTCATAGTGTGGATGGGATGAGGTTAAAAAAAAGCCAAAATCCACCTTTTTTCTGAGTCACCTAACTTTCCCATACTTGCACGTAGAAATGTCATTCAAACTTAAATCGGAGGAAAACTTCTCCTCTCTCTCCTAACCTGACACTTTTCAAGATATGATCACTCAAGCCAGGACTGGAAATCACTTTTTGTCAAATCCAGAGTGGAGCTGTCATTTGCTAGAGTGGGAGAGACAGTAAAAAAATGACCTTAATTTTTATTTGTAACTCGAGGTCACGGCCAAACCGTAAAAAGGAGACCAATAATCTTTGGTCAGAATGTAGACATAGGTGTTGGGATTCAAAAATTTGACTTTGACAGGCCGGGTATGTACAACATTTAAACGGGGGGGCTAAAGGGGCGCAAATTCCTGCCTCGGTCTCCATTGACTGTAATGTAATCAAAAGTTTTCTTAAAAAAAAAACTAACTTTGTTTTCGCACTTGACGAGGGGGATTGTCCGAA
The DNA here is from genome assembly GCF_033807715.1 of Cololabis saira. Classification (NCBI taxonomy): domain Eukaryota; kingdom Metazoa; phylum Chordata; class Actinopteri; order Beloniformes; family Belonidae; genus Cololabis; species Cololabis saira. Next base: position 41,683,523 of record NC_084601.1, read on the forward strand.
TCTGCCGAGTTCTGTGTCTCTCACGATGTCTTTGTTTTTCTGCTAGGAGCTACGGTTTTCTCACAAATCGGAGTTATTTGAGAACTAGTCACAAAATCTGGGTTTTTCTCACAGCCAAACCGGAAGGTTCTAAGTCGAGGTTCTTGTTGCCGGGGTAACCAGAATTCAGCTGCTGACTCATTCAGCCAAAGATCCTCTATACCAGTGATTCTTAACCATAGGGCCGCGGCCCACACTTGGGCCGCGAGCGCCATCTAGTGGGCCGCGAAAAAAATTCAGTTTTGTACGTGTGGGCCGCGGGGGCCGCGGGACTGCATAGCAACTCCCGACCAAATGAGGAGAAGAAGACCCTCAGCTAGCTCTAGGTGTAATAGTAAGAGAAATGGTGTGTATTTATAGAGAAAATCCTTCATTTTGCACAGAGTAGGTTTAGATCCGCCAGGATCAGGGATCGATTACTTGGGTCTGCGCCCAGAGCGAGCGAGCGCGGCGTGATCATTTATCCTGACTCGTCCGCGCAGCCGGGGAGGTCGGTGCCGCTCGGGCGGTGGGCTCCATCGTTACTGCTGAAGGATTGTACATGTAGATGTGTCTGCTGGACTGGACTGTTGTTCGGGCTCGCAAAAGCATCGGAAAGTGACTCTGCTGCAGCGGCCAGAGAGCTGCGGGCTCTGCCCGGCCGTCTCAGCTGATCAGGCTCGGATGAAATCCGACACGCGCAGTCCTGACAACTTATTAATGTAAATAAAACTTAGTAAGTTACTTAGTAAGTAATTAGCTTGACTCTTACAGAGATGAGAAGCGTAACAGATGGAAAGGGAAGTTCAACCCAGAATCATCCTGGTTCAGTCTTCCCACTGGGACAAAACCAGTGTCTCATACGTTCAGAGACCGTGGCGTTCAAAGTGCGAAAGTAAAACGCCACTGAAACAAAACACAAAGTTTTTCATCAAACATATCCACTCAAGTCTGAACTGAAGTCACAGAAAATAAGCTGACCATCTTAAACATGTTTGGGTCCACATACAGCTGTGAAGCAGCTTTCTCCACAATGAACATAATTAAAACTACCGTATTTTCGCGACCATATGGCGCACTGTGTGGAAAGGCGCACCCTCAGTTTTGTGTGTCATTTTTGGTTTTAAAACACACATACGGCGCACCGACCCAAAAGGCGCCGTCTCTGTAGACGGAGCTGCACACACAGGCGGGCTGCAGAACACACACGCGCTAAAAACAGAGCGGAAGCAAAACTTAGTTTGATATTTTATTTCACTTTTCACATCAATCAAACCCTTCAAAGGTTCATATTCTGTTTCTGCATTAAAGAATTTAAAAAAACCACCGGGGCGCTGCACATAAACCTGTCTCAGCCACCCGATCATCTCCTCATCCATCCAGCCCTTTTCATTTCACTCTGGCTGGAAAAGTCTGTTTAGGCAACGCCTTTCTTTTAAAAATCACCATAGCCGGCAGTTTCTGTCCATCAGCGTGGCAGCCAAGCACAAGACTAAATAAACTTTTCATACCCCGTTGTGCTGCGGATCCCCGGTCCCGCTCCGCTCCGTCCCCCCCCGCGCTGGACCGGGTCCGCTCCCCGTCTGCTCCCTCGCGCTGGACCGGGTCCGCTCCCCGTCTGCTCCCTCGCGCTGGACCGGGTCCCGGTCCCGGTCCGCCCCCCCCACCCCGCGCTGGTCCCGCGGCGGTCCCGGGTCCCGCGTCCCGGGACCGCCGCGCTGGTCCTCCTCCGCTCCGCCGCGCTGGACCCGCTCACACACGCGCTGTCGGGGAGCCGGTACCGGGGTTTGTATCCGACACGAGCTCCGCTGATTCAGCTGCGCCAGTCCGAATTTCCAGACCTGGAATCAGCTTCTTGATCATCATCCCTTCATCCAGCCTCCTCTTTTCATTCGTCCTTAATGACTCCGGCTGGAAACGTCTTATGCAAAGTTTTTCTTTTAAAAATCCCCATAGGTTTCTGTCCATCAGCTGCGCCAGTCCAGCACCACATACATGAGAATCCGTGTGTGTCGCGCCGCGAATACACACCCGCGCATGTCGGGATCCGGTACCGGGTTTGTAACCGACAGATTTGGCTGCAAATCTCGGAGTGTGAAGCTGATCTGACCTGAGACAGACCCCAGAAATCTCTGCTCGCAAAGCTGCCGGGAACCAGGTCGATCGGACCGCTTTGGGAACCAGGAAGTCGGCTGCAGCAGCGCGCATCACGAGGCTTTAACCTTTAACGTGTGCTTATTTAAATAGAGCGGAGCAAAACTTAGTTTGATTGTATTTTATTTCACTTTACACATCAAGCAAATCCTTAAAAGTCTTTATCATCTGTTTACGCATTAAACAGCTCAGTGGAGTCTCATTCACGTCGCAACTCACGGGGGCTTCACCCGCCCCCTTCTCCCTTTACCATTCTCATGGTGGCCGGCCTCACATTACCGTAATTCAGGTAACAGACACGGCGCACCGTTTCTTAAGGCGCCCGGCACATTTAAAAAAAAAAAAAAAAAAAAAAATGTGCGCCTTATGGTCGCGAAAATACGGTAAATATCGTTCCAGGTTCATCAATGAGCACCTTCTCATGTGCATGATAACCTGACACCATCCAGCCCAGATTTAAAGTCCTGGCAGGAGAAATTAGAGCTCAGTTCTCTCACTGAACGACAGAAAGTGAGGGCATAAGATTAAGGGGAAGAAAGAAAAACTGCAAAACTTTTAAATTGCTAAGATGTGTTTATATTAATTTATTATAAAAATGTGTTGAGACAATTAACAAAGAAAAGGGGAAATTCAAACTGCTGGTAAAGAAATAAAATAAGATAGCATTTGAAAAATAAAATAAAATCTTATTTATTTATTTTATTTTTAAGAGAAAAAAATGTGTAATTGAAGTTACACATGTTAATGGGCAAATATGTACTTTTTTAATATAACAGTCAGATGCAGATGTTGATACAACTATGAGGCTACTTGAATATATATATAATATATATATATTTATTATGATGTTCTGGACCTTCGCTGCTATACAGTGTTAATATTTAACGGGCCTCGGGCCACTCTGTACTGAAAAAATTGGGCCCCAAGGTCAGAAAGGTTAAGAACCCCTGCTCTATACAGTTATACAGACCGTGTCAGAAAAGGCTCTGTGGCACAATGGTAGCGCGTCTGACTCCAGATCAGAAGGTTATGTGTTCAACTCACATCAGGGTCATAATGAACTTTCAGTTTTTTTATTTATCCATCCTCACGAGTTCACCAACCAGACAAACTTTAGCTGCAACAGAAAACTTTGATATGTACCTGGAATTGTTCAAGTCTGCATCATCACCTGACCTGATGAAAAGAGGAACAAAAGATAATCTTTAAAAGAACCAATTTCATTTGTTTATCAGGAGACACAAGACAAGTTTATTTGTATACCACATTTCATGTACAATTTAAAGTGATTTAATAGCAACATTTAAAAAAATGAGGACAAACATATGTGTCAAAGTAAAATCATCCAGTTTTAAAAAGTCTCTAAATTGTCTGATTCTGCAGATTCACACATATAGGAGTGGTTGTTGTGGCTGAGTGGTTAAGGCGATGGACTCGAAATCCGTTGGGGATTCCCCGCGCAGGTTCAAATCCTGCCAACAACATTTAATATTTGAATGGGGAAAAAAAGGTTTGTTAAGTCTTGGATGTCTTAACCTCAGACAAAACTGTGATTTAAAAGTCATCCATCAGGGGCCTCATGTACAAAGAGTGTACGTGCGCCACTTACTACGCTTACGGTTGGATGTTCAAAAGTGATTGTGTGAAAAGTTGTGGTCCTTCACGCAGACATTAATTCTGGCTTATGCACATTTCTGAGGTTTTGTCTTATGGCGACACTCACTGGGGATGCAGTGAAGTCCAACATATGAGGAAAAGTGACTTCAGAAACAAGTTCACTACCACACATGAAGGGCACGACAGTCCCCACATCACCAAATAAGTTACACAGGAGTCGAAATGCAACAATTTCACAATTAACCACATGGTCTGAACATAAAACTAAAGGTTGGTGCAAAACAATGTATACTGCAAATCACACTGTCAGCCTTGGCTCTGTTAGAGGACACTGCTGATGGCAGGATGCAGTACGGAGTCTTTAGGGACCACTCTGCTGGTCCAGGATGAAGACTGGATCATGAGCTAATTTTATTCAATGCAAGGATTCACAATTAAATCCATGCACTCTTTGTACATGAGACGCCAGGTGCTGGAAGCCAATCTGGCCTTCAATTTTCAATTTTATTTATATAGCGTCTAATACAACAGTTGTCTCTAGACGCTTTCCAGAGACCCAGAACATGAACATGAACATGAACATAAACATAAACATAAACATAAACCCCCGAGCAATTATTACATAAACAATGGCAGGTAAAAACTCCCATAGTGGGAGAAAAGCCTTAAGCCAAACAGTGGCAAGGAAAAACTCCCCTTTAGGAGGGAAGAAACCTTGAGCAGGACCAGGCTCATAAGGGGGGACCCTTCTGCTGAAGGCCAGAGCAGGGGAGTCGGGGACGTCAGCAGCACACAGCAGTCATGTGGAAGCAGCAACAGGATGATCAGAGGGGGTGGGCGTCAGCAGCACACAGCAGACATCCACGTAGGCAGGTGGAAGCAGCAATGGGATGACCGGGGATGGGACCGGCAAAAATGATAGCTTTGAGATATTTATAATAAATAAAAATGGTAATGGAGAAGACAGGAAGGGAAAAGGAGAGGAGAAGAAGCGTGAGAGGCACCACCCAGCGGATCATGTCGGTGCCCCCCTGCAGCATAAGTCTATAGCAGCATATCTACCACCAAGCTATATTTGAGACTAACTATTATAGTCTTGTTCTGTAGCTGCAACTATGACTACTCAGGGATTAAAGTTCTCCGTCTCTAGACGGATTTCCGTCAATTGGAAAATGAGGGGGAAAAAAAACAAAACAAAAAACCTTTGCATGTGCGTTTTGTTGTGGCACAGTTAAGACTGTCCAATGAAATCATGTTAGGCATTAAAATGACGCTGTTGTAAACCAATAAAACTGCCAGAGCCTTGGATTAGCCAATCAGAGCAGAGGAGGCGGTGTTGGATCGGTAAGGGAAGTCGGCAAATCAGATCCGTAACTTCGGGATAAGGATTGGCTCTAAGGGCTGTGCTCGAGCCGCGGCTGGGGGAGCAGTCGCCCCGTCGCCCTCCTCTCCCCGCCGCCGGAGGCGCGGTCGTCCGTGGGGGGGGATCGGGTACGGCGGTCGGCGGCGGCGACTCTGGACGCGCGCCGGGCCCTTCTCGCGGATCTCCCCAGCTGCGGCGCCCGTCGGGGACCCGTTCGCGCGGGCCCCCGGCGGGTCGCCTCTCGGGTTGCCACTTTTCAGAAATCGAAATAAAGAACGCCTGATTTCAGCAGCGCAGACGCCAAAAAAAGGGAACATCCCCAAAACTTCTAAACTGCATAGAAATGTATTTATTTTATATGAAAAAACAAAATGCTTTGATTTAAAGTTTAAAGTGCTTTAATAGCATTGGACTTGCAAGACTGTACTGACAGGCAACCATACCAGTAACTGAAATAGCCTCCTATGCTGTTTATGTCCACATCAGCCCAGATGTAGAATATAACCTCCAGGTGAAGGTCGGGAAATATGGTGTAAAAGTTAATTTATTTCAATAATTCAATTTAAAAGGTGAAACTAATATATTACATAGTCTCAATACATGCAAAGCAAGATATGTTAAACCTTTATTTGTTATCATTTTGATGGTTGAATTGTTTATTGATTTCATAAAATCACATTTTTTGAGATTTTTTATTTGGGGTTTTCATAAACTGTGAGCCATAATCACCAAAATTATAACAAATAAAGGCTCAAAGTATCTTACTTTGAATATAGTGGGAAATAATATATTTGTTTCACCTTTAGTTGAATTTACTACGAATGAAGTTTTGCGATATATTCAACTTTTCCGACCTTCACCTGTAGATTATGACATCAATAAATAAGAGCATAATATATGTCCGTATGGGTTCAATACGGAACGCAACTTTTAATTCGCAATTACGTAACAATTCCGTATTTCAAGGGACGGGTGGCGAGCCTAGTCCCCTCGGCTGGCGCTTGGCAGCTAAACTTAGAACTGGTGCGGACCAGGGGAATCCCACTGTTTAATAAAACAAAGCATCTCGAAGGCCCACGGGGGGTGTTGATGCGATGTGATTTAGAAAAACCTTCCTCTCAACAATAACATCATCATCTCTTTGTCTGCACTAACACCATCATTGATGGTCCATGAAACAGTCCAGGATGCTTTCATCACCTTGGCCAAAGCCTTGCCAAGTGCAGTAACATCAGAGCAGCCGGTCAACTGGATGAAGAAGTGCAGTTTACCAGGTCGACTCAGATCTAGGAGAACAGGCCTAAGGCTTTAATGAGAGTAGTCCACAAATTGATGTATGTAAAAGCAAACTGACAATAATAAAACTGCTCAAAATCACCTTCCTCCTATAAAATGCTATTGGTCTCGAGTATATTTAAATAGTGTTGGTTAAAGTCTTCTTACACCTTAAATGCTGCATTAGAAAACAGAAGGGCTAATACAGCATTTAACTTTTTTACTTGAAAGCTTTGGGAAGCAACTGCACGGCAGAAAAGGGTCCATTCTTAAAGTGTGGTGCAGCGCATAGATGACAGGGGAATATGAACTGGCATGAAAAAAAAATTTCAGTCAAAAATATTTGTTTTGCTTTAATCCCTGACTGACTCTAACACACTACAGTTTACACTACCTAGAGATTTACCAACACCAGCTAGAGGTTTACTAAACACTAACTATAGGCTTTACTAAACAGAAAGGTTTTAAGTTTAGTTTTAAAGGTGGAGGTGGTGTCAGCCTCCTTAACCCAGATTGGAAGTTGGTTCCATAGTAGTGGCGCCTGATAGCAGAACGCCCGCCCTCCAAATCTACATTTAGATACTCTAGGAACTACGAGTAAACCTGCACTCTGGGAGCAGAGAGCTCTGCCAGGAACATAAGGCACTATCAAATCTTGTAAATAATGCGGAGCTAAGCCGTTTTGGGCTTTATATGCAAGTAATAAAATTTTAAATTAGATTCGGAATTTTACAGGTAGCCAATGGAGCGACGCTAACACTGGAGAGACGTGGTCTCTCCTGCTGATTCCTGTCAGTACTCGTGCTGCTGCATTCTGGACCAGCTGGAGCCTATTCAGCAGAAGATGCTGAACATCCAAATGAGGTTCTGGAGAGACATGTTCCTGATCACTAAAGATTCAAAACTGTTCTCACAGATCTCATCACTGCACTGCTGTTCAGATAAAATGAAGACTAGAGGAAACGTGCATTGTACACTAAGCTAGTTTCAGAAGTCACAAGAAAGTGGGATATGTGTCCTACAACATTTAATTATGATTCAGAGGGTTCTCCATTCAATCAGAAATGTTCGGCCTGATTCAAAAGTAACAGTGAGGATTGAGGGTTTCTTTCAGATCACCTACATGAATAACAAAGTTTATAAGGATACGCTGAATTATCATAAAATTGGTTACCTGGAAGGGCGTACCTAATCTGACCTCTCTGAACAGCTTGGTATAGAGATTTTGAGTTCCATCGTGAATCTGACCTTTCAGCTTAGTTTTGCAGTGATTCACCACATGTTCAAACATCCTAGGTGGGACTTGGCCCCACAATTCCTGTTTTAGGAGGCCAGTTCCTTGTCCACTAGGCCACTAGGACTTCAGCGGTAGCATTTACACATATAAGAGGCCCAAAGCCAGGAAACTTACCCAGGAACAGTGCACTCTCCCTGCATGTAGGACCCTGGAAGGTGCACATTCCTGGTGTTGGGCCACAGTCCTGAATTATGCGACTGTGTGATTATGTGAACAGTTGAGGCCTTGGATTAGCTTAAGTTACCTCTCTTTGTGAAACAGGCTAGAGCAGGGGTTCTTAACCTTTCTGACCTTGGGGCCCAATTTTTTCAGTACAGAGTGGCCCGGGGCCCATTAAATATAAACACTCTATAGCAGGGGTATTCAACTAAAACTTTAAGAGGTCCATTTAGAGAAAATTTACTCAAGCAAAGGTCCAGCACATCATTATATATTAGGGGTGTCACGGTACACACAAGTCACGGTTCGGTACGTACCTCGGTACAGGGGTCACGGTTCGGTACGGGTTCGGTACAACGGGAAAAAAAATACAAAAAGTCCCAAATGTATAAGACGAGTTTTTTCTTCCTTTATTTTGATCATAGCATTTGAAAGTTAAAGTTCGTTCAATTGGCTACAAAACTAAAAAGCATCTCTTATTAAAATGTAAAATAAATAGAATAAAACATTTAACTTGTGCATTAGTGTTTTTAATTTTACCACGGACTGGTTTATGTGAGTGCGGGATGGGACATTGTAACGAGGCTCGGGCACTTTTAATAAATACTTGAACCCGGGCTCCTCTACTGCTGCATATGGGCAGAGCCGTCTGGGGGCGGAGCATTCTCCATGGGCCCTTATGATAGTCATTTTAACGTTCAACAACATCATCCTACCATCAAACTACATTTATTCTCACTTTTATTGAGCCAAGCATATAGACCTATGCTGCAGAAAGCAGAGTAAAGTCACACACACACACACACACACACACAAGCCTGTCAGCTGTCAATCACACGGCGCTGAAAACTCTGATAGTCACAGACCGACTCAGTTCCATCTTTGATTCAGGTTAAATACAAAAAAAAACATAACTGGTCTAAAATGACACAATCTATCTAGATAGATAGACACAGCGGTCTATAACATCATTTCTGAGCTCTATAATAGAGAATAGACTCGGCGGTCTAGTTGACAACAACACAAGCACATTACAGGCAGCTGGTCAAGACACATTCTGATAAAGACATTATTTAAGAAGGTAACACTGACTCACCAATGGCAGTCGCCTCTTCCATAACCCAAAATAATCCAGGTAACGTGGAAAACGGGGTAACATTCAAAACTTTGTACAAATTTAGTCCTCTTTTAAACTTTAGCGCTAATCTCCTTCACGGCAAATTTGCTGTGACTGTTAAGGCTGATTTATGGTACCGCGTTACACCAACGCAGCGCCTACGGCGAAGGTGCGCGTCGCCGCATAACCTCGCCGTAGACTGCGCCGTACCCTCTGGCGTATGCTCTGCGTCGATTTAACGCAGAACCATAAATCAGTCTTTACACCCAACCCGCTTTGGCTCGCGGCCCCGGTGCGTTCAGGACAGTTGTAAATTAAGAATTAGAACATTTTATCGTTATTATAGCCTACAATTTATGATGATATATGAATTGCACATATATTTATTGATATGCACAGACTAGCACACATTTAGGTCTGTAATGGAACGTGACTGTTGATATTTATAAGGGAAAAAAAACGATGATTGATTTTATTTTTTATTTTTTATTTTTTTAACTCAGTCAGACGTATTCGCCGTATGACTGCGTGAACCGAACCGTGACCCCCGTACCGTGACGGGACGGGACGAATACAAATACCGTTACACCCTTATTATATATATATATATATATATATATATATGTGTGTGTATATGTGTGTGTGTATATATTCAAGTAGCCTCATAGTTGTATCAACATCTGCATCTGACTGTTATATTAAAAAAAGTACATATTTGCCAATTAACATGTTTAACTTGAATTAAACATATTTTTTTCTCTTAAAAATAAAGTAGATTTTATTTTATTTTTCAAATGCTATCTTATTTTATTTCTCTACCAGCAGTTTGAATTTCTCTTACTATTACACGTACAGCTAGCTGAGTGTCTTCTCCTCATTTGGTCGGGAGTTGCTATGCAGTCCCGCGGCCCTCGCGGCCCACACGTACAAAACTGAATTTTTTTTGGCGGCCCACTAGATGGCGCTCGCGGCCCAAGTGTGGGCCGCGGCCCTATGGTTAAGAATCACTGGGCTAGAGTTACCTCTCTTTCTCTGGTTTGAGTTACCTCCCTTTGTGAAATGGAAAACTCAGAGTTTCCCACATTTCAGGGTTAACAGACTCAGTTCGGGTTACGCAGCGTTAGTATGTCAGGCCCCGGTTGTCTTTGGTAAGAGAAATCACCATGGAGACGAGGTAACTGAGGTTACAGAGGCCCTGTGGCTTAGTTGGTCAAAGCACCTGTCTAGTAAACAGGAGATCCTGGGTTCAAATCCCAGCAGAGCCTCTAAACTCATCTGTCTTTGGAGGAGAGAAAGATCAGAGATGTTTCATTCATTCATAGTTCAACTGTGGTGGTGAAATGGTTAAATGACATGTAGCTTAATAAAGGAAGAAAATCACATTGAAGATTTCTTAACCAAAGATAATTCACACTTAAAGTTCTTCTAAGAGATGTGGACTGCTTGAGAGGGAGGTAGTGTCTGGTTCTTCTCCTTTTAGTCACTTTAATGCTTTGCTGTTCTTCACTCGTGCCACAAGGTGGGTACTCCTGCAATTCTTTTTGACCAAATGTGTATTTCTTTACGTGGTGTGTCTGACAGTCAGTTACTTCCCAAGTTTGACCTCACTTAAAAAAGTCTCTACTTGGTTCGGGAGACTGTGCATGTAACTCAAGATGTTGTAAACCAGGATGGATCAAACATATACATGCATACATACATACGAAAAAGAAACCCTCACCATGAAGGCCGGTTAGCTCAGAAGGTCAGAGCGTGGTGCTAATAACGCCAAGGTCATGGGTTCAATCCCCATACTGGCCAGAATGTTTACCACTAAAACACGGGTCATCTTTGATATATATATGCAGATTAATAAGTATTGTTATAAGGTGCAGGTCAGACATGAATGAATGATAATATATATTATGAACAGATGAGATGTGACCATATGATTTACACAGATTTCAATTATAGTGCATACATGGGTGATTGCAGTATTTACATGAGAGTGGAAGTATTTACAGCAGTGTGAGGAGGTAGTTGGCAAAAAGTCCAGTGAAATGATATCACGTACCGTTGTGCAGAATAGTGCAAAGAGTCAGTGGGTGCTGGAACACACAAGACCTGCTTTAACTGAACCCATTTCAGGGCAGGTAACCATATATGGTAACTATAAAAGCGTTGTTTCACCTCCTTCATAGCTCTGTTACTTCACATAAAGCCAGGACAGTAGTGGAACAGGTTTGTGAACTAAATATTGAGATGCTAATTGTTGCTCATAAGGGAACAGTCGTTGGCTGACCGTCACTGCCAGGGTTCTTGAGAAAGCTGTAATCCAGTCAGGAGTAAGTACGAAGAGAGAGCCGTTCATTCAAATGTCAATGACAGTTGTCCTTATCAAACCTCTCCAAGTCTATGGTCTCTTTCTAAGAGGATGTTGTAAAGCAATGGATGACATACAACACGTGTCTAACTGAATATACATGCAAACATTCAACCGTTAATGTAGAAGTTGTTGTATAAGGTGAAGGACAAATGGAGGTAAGTAGCTTGGGGTTTTGAAGAAAGCATCAACAAACAGTTACTTTCCTGACATCATGACTGCTCACCTGCTCATGTGGCTGGTAAACTGTGACGTCTCCTGCAGCGTTGGTGGTTTAGTGGTCAGCATATCTGCTAGCAGTTGACCTGGGTTCAATTCCAGCCCATGCAGCAAACATGAGAGGGAGTTAAGAGTGAACTTCTCTCTTTTGGGGGAAACTCAGCAGTCATTATGAACATGAGTTCTAGAGAGAGCTTTGTCTCTGTATTTCACCCTTTGTTTTTTATTTAATAGCTTGAGATGGACATTGAAAATAATCCGGTTGTTTCTTAACAGTTAGAAATTGTGGTCAGCAGTTTATCCACCTGAACAGGGACTTGAAACCTGGACCCTCAGATTAAAAGTCTGATGCTCTACCAGCTGAGATACTCAGGTTATAGTCTGAATATTTAGTTTCTTCTTTTCTTCATATTTTTACAAATATAAGGCAATCAAAAGCCTTTACCACTTGGCCACAAAAACCTGTCAGAGAACCTGGAGAACCAGAGCATTTAGAGCCTTTTTTATTGTTGGATGATAATTCTTTATCACTGACACATATTTCTATCCTCATTTTTCAAATGTTTTATTGTAAAGAACTCTGAATTGTACATGGAATGTCTATTACAAATAAACTTCCCCTTGCTTTATAAACTTATTACATTCCTTATGTTTAAAAGTCATCTTTATTTCCTCCTTTCTTCAAGGCAGGTGATCCTGCAGAAGTGAATAAGTCTTGGTCCACGTAAAGTTAACAATGAAACATACGATCTTTAAAATCTGAAACTTTGTAAGATCCCCAGAGTTTAACTGGTAACCAGTTTGGCCAGTATGGGGATTGAACCCATGACCTTGGCGTTATTAGCACCACGCTCTGACCTTCTGAGCTAACCGGCCTTCAAGGGATAAGGTTGCCTCATTTTGTTGTTTTTTCCCAGTGTTTTAAAAAAAAAAATCGCTACAAACAAGATGTCGGAGTGCAAAGAAGAGCTCCTAATGGAGATATAAACTAAATCATTTGCACTAACAGTAAAAAAAACCTGTACAGAGCAGTGGCAGCTGGTGATAAAAATGTTTGGGGGGGCACTGGCGAGTGGGGATTAGGGTTAGGATCAGTGTTGTGCTACTTACTGAAAATAGTAACTAGTTACCGTTATTAGTTACTGTGAGGTTAATCAATCTTTAAACTTGTTTTGTCCTTACGAAACTGTCACATGCTCTGTTAACAGAAGTCACAGCAGCCACTTCCTGATCTACTCAGGGTTTTGGACTGCCTGGTGACATCTGTCTACTTGGGTGTGATTGACTCAATCACACGTTATCACTTCAACCCATTGTCTACTGTTCACTGTTCACTGCCATATATGGTCATTTCCTGTCAAGTTTCTTAATAAAAGCATCATGCAGAGGGGAAGCATTTAGGAAGCATTTTGCTGTCAGGGGCTCTGCCCCCTGTTCGGTTGCTCTTCCCCTTCGGCAGAAGTGTGTTAAAAGACCATTCAAGCCAGTCTCTGTGTCTTTGCTCGTTACAAACTTATGTAATGTTGATTTAGACCTAACAGTTACTTCATTAAAAAGTAACTCAGTTAGTAACTCAGTTACTAAGACCAAAAATGTATGTGTTACTATTAAAAGTAACTTTTTAGTTACTTTAAATAAAAACATTATTTTAAATGTTCCCATTTAATGCCCCTCTAGCCTTCATTTCAGCAGGTACTGTATGGATTTGCATTGTGCATCGTGTTCTGCATTCTAAACAGTCTCCCCACTTCTTCACTTCCTGTATCAATAACGTTGGTTGCTTAGCAACAAGATGAGAACGGCCAATGAGCTTCAGCAGCAGCTCAAGAACCTTTGATGAATCATTCATTACAGTCTCAGATATAATCCATGGTGGCACGTCGGTTTAGAAGAATCTTTTTGCCCAGAATGAAAAAAGAGCGTCAACAACAACCCATAACTATTTTCTTCTCTGGAAAAAACACACCTGCACCGCGGCTTTAGGAGAAAAAGACGCTACAGAGTCGGGGTGCAGCGGTAAAGAAGAGCAGTGGAATACGTGCGAGGCGGGGCTGATCTCTGCAATTTGAAGCCCTCTATAATTGTACAAAGAATTTCACTTATCACGGGTTCTTTTTGTAACGTAACCCCTGTGAAAAACCAGGGATTACTGTAATGACAATATCTCCACTTTTCTTGGCTCGCCATGACCGTCATGTTTTTGAACGCATGGCCACTACGTTTCCTCTGGTCTCCGCATGTGGGGAAAAAAGCTTCACTGTATCCAGAAATAACGGAGTAACGCACCGTTTGGTAACGGTAATTGCGTCCTGGTTTTACCTGGTTTTACCTGGTTTTACCAGGATGAGCTGCTCTGAGCACGAGGGGCCCCTTAGAGCACCTTTATATTAAATTGTAGGTGCAGGGACTGCAATGTTTAATCCTCTCCTCCTTTACTTTGCATCACTTTCATTTATTGTTAGAAATATGACGCCATGTCGTCTTGTTTGACTTTGTTTTGATGATAGTGATTGATTTCATGTGGCCACATTTAAGCAACACTAGGTGACGTTTCTCAGCTCTGGAAGAGAAAAGCCTGAATTATGGTTCCTCGTTAAATCGACGCAGAACTTACGCCGTACCATACGGCGTAGCCTACAGCGTAGGGTACGCGGCGACGCGCGCTTACGCCGTAGCTCTGCGTTGGTGGAACGCAGAACCATAAATCAGCCTAAATGCTGGGCTGCGCGTGTCGCGCTGAGCGGCTCCTCAGCTCTCCAGAGCCGTGCGAGGAGAAAACATCCCCTCCCGTCTTTACTAAACCGGTTTGCTTTGAAAAGAGTCGCGTAAGGGTCTCCCGGGGGGGGGGCTGGGCCGTGGACGTGGGGGTCCCACTCGGAGGGCCCGGCCCTGCCTGGGTGGGGGGTGGCTGTCTGCGCTGGGGGGACATTGCTGCCTTGGTCCTCCGTCGCTGGGCGGGGGCCGAGTGCCCCTGCGGATGTGGGGACTCCGTGACCCTTGGGGTGTCCGCCGGGGTGGCCTCGCGGGGGGGTGGGGCTGGGTCCGGGGATCGGGCCTCCCCTGACCGGGGGGTGCACGGGCGGGCGCGGCGGCGGGGCGGCACCATTCCCAGGTGTCTATGTCTTATGTTGTCAGTATGAATGGGAGGATGTTGGACCGTTTCCCCCTCCGTCTGGGGGCTCCGGCGACGCCGGGGGCGCCCGTGGAGGTACGGTGGGGCCCTGGCCCGGCTCGGAGGGCCGGCCCCCGTCTACTGGATGGCCGTGGGGGGGCGCGGGTGTCTTATCAGGGCCGGCTTTGCTGGTCCTGCCTCCTGGCTTCGGCCTCCGCTCCCCCTCCTTCCCCCCTACACGATTCATACGCACATAGGCGAAGGGCGGGGGGCCCGGGTCGTGGGGGGCACTGTCCCGCGTGGCCCGGCACTCCCCGCCTCATGGTTTTAACAGCAAAATAGACACTGCACATTCAACACTTAATAAAGATGTATGGGGCAATGATAAGTTTTCTTTTGGTTTTGTAATTACAGTAGATTTATATGGTTTATGTTGTAATTTGGATCTCAAATTTGCATATTTATTAGTAATCATTTTGGATTGATGCTAATTGAATGTGTTTAGGTTAACCATAGAACTGGAATACACTTTTTGGTTTGTGTTTATTTAGTGACGCTGTACCTTTAAGAGCTGCTGCTGAGCTCTCCAGTCAGTTAAGAGTTTTTCAGCTACAGAGTTTTTCAGCTACAGAGTCAGTACAGAGTTGAGTAGCAGTGGAGCGACACGGTTTCTTACCCGTAGCCTGTCGTAAACTGAATTGAATGTTCTTGTGGATTAGTGAGTCTGTAAATACATTTTTGTTTTTCATAACTTGGATTCTATGGGATTTTTTAAGAACAACGGAGTTTGGGACTTGGACCGGAGTAAACCATAGCCTACTGCTAACTAGAATCTGCCTGTACAAAAGACATTTGACAGGGACACGTAGTTCGGGAGGGGGGTGGGGTCGGTGTCAAATCGATACTTGGCCCTCCCCCTCCCTGTTTTTATGGCATTAATCACATGCACTCAACACCAGGGGCGGGAGGGGGTCCCACATCACCTGCGTTCCCTCACCGGCCTGGGATAGGTGGGTCGGGATACCCGGGCCCGGCGGGGTTCGCCGTGCGGCCTGGGGTGCCTTCTGGCGGTGCTGGACCCCCCCGGGGAGGGGGAAACGGTGCGTGATTGTGTGTCTGTGTCGGTGAGAATGCGGTATGGAAGGGTCCTGCAATGGAGGATTTGGGCCTCCATTGGCAGGACATCAAAACTTAATAATTTATCAATATTATATTATACAAAGATGGTTATTATTATTATTATTATTATTAGTATTATTATTATGTATAGTATATCATATTATTATTAGTATAGATATTGGATAGGTGAATGGATGAATGAATGGGATGCCTGGGTCTGGGGCCCTCCGTTGTCGGGCCTGCACGGGTGTCGCCCTGTTGGGGGGTTCCCTCTCTCCGGGCCCGTCTCCGGTCCCCCCCGCTGCCTCTGCGGCGGGGCGCCCCTCTGGTCTTGGAGGGCCACTTTCGTGGGGGACGGGTGCGCCTGCCCGCGTCGGCGGCCGGGGCGGCTCTGTCTCTCCGGGCGGGCTGGCCCCCTGCCGGGTGGGGGTCGTTGGCCTTAAGGGTGAGGGCCTCCTGGCCGCGTGTCCGGCCCGGACCGGGTGGCCGAGGATTGCCTGGGTCGCGGTCCGCCGCCGCGGGATCCCTGGCTGCTTCTTCCCGCGCCGTGGGGGCCCCGCCCGCGGACCCCCTGGCCGCCGCCGGGGGGGGGCCTCGCAGGCGGTGGGTTGCCTCCCTCCTGCTTCTCCCCTCTGTGGGGTTGCCGGTGGCCTGGGTTCCGGGCTCTTCCGTGTCGGCCTCTGGTCTCGCGGGTGGCGGGGTTGCTCCCCCCCTCCCCTATTATAGATACACTTCAGGTGGAGCTTTGTTTGGTTTATTACACACACACACACACACACACACACACACACACACACACACACACACACACACACACACACACACACACACACACACACACACACACACACACACACACACACAAACATACACAGCCACACAAACATAAACATACACACACACACACACACACACATGCATGATCATATACATACACGCACACACGCACATAGACATACACACTGGCTTGTTCACCTGCATGCTGGCTCTCTAGTTTTTGGGGTTAGGTAGCGGTAGCTTAGCTCAGACTGCGATCAGATCTCAAGATTTAGGTTGATTGCTGTTGTTGTTTTGGTTGGCTCCGTGCCGGTTTCGTGTTTTGTTTGTGTTTTTTTGTTGCAGATTTCCAGTGCCTGACGTGTGTTTCCGTGTGTTCCTGCTTCCTGGATTGGCAGTGGATGTCGTCACCCCCCCCCCCCCCACACACAAAAAAAAAAAAAAAAATCACTGGGTTTGTATGTGTATATTTATGTATGTGTACGCATATGTATGCGTATATATATGTATATATATTAATTATAGTAATAATGCACTTATATATGCTTTTGGTTTCTACCGTCATGGTATCAATCATTAATATGTGTGCAGACAAGGGAAAAAAAAAAAAAAAGTCGCGTAACAGCCGCGCGGATGAGCTCATGGCGCAAACAGGCCGAATTTGGAAAAGTGAGCGGCGGTGCCGGACAGCAGCGCCGACACCTGCAGCTGGTCGGGGGCCAATGATAATGCACACACGACAGCACGTGACTGACGTGTGTAACAGGGAGGGTGCGCTTATTTTATGTCTCAGAGAAGGAGAGACGAGACGAGACGAGAGAGCGAGAAAAGCCTGTAATTTAATGGAAAAAAAAAATGCATAATAAAAAAAAAAAATTCAGGCGTGGCGGGCCGCCACTGCTAAATCATCAAAAATGTAAATATAAGATTGCACTTTATGAAGCCGATTTTCTTAAAAAAAAAAAATTTTTTTTTTGGGGGGCCGATATCGATTATTAATAAGATTATGAATATCGAATTCGATAATCGGCCACGGCCAATTATCGGTCGCCCACTAGAAAAAACCCACCTGCACCGCGGCTTTAGGAGAAAAAGACGCTACAGAGTCGGGATGCAGCGGCTCAGAAGAGCAGTGGAATACGTGCGAGGCGGTGCTGATCTCTGCAATTTGAAGCCCTCTATAATTGTAAAAAGAATTTCACTTATCACGGGTTCTTTTTGTAACGTAAACCCTGTGAAAAACCAGGGATTACTGTAATGACAATATCTCCACGTTGAGAAACTCGCCTTTTCTTGGCTCGCCATGACCGTCATGTTTTTGAACGCATGGCAGCTACGTTTCCTCTGGTCTTCGCATGTGGGGAAAAAAATCTTCACTGTAGCCAGAAGTAACGGAGTAACGCACCGTTTGGTAACGGTAATTGCATTACTGAATTTAAAAAGTAATGTGTTAGAGTATTAGTTACCGCAAAACTAACGGCGTTACTTAGTCCACACTGGTTAGGATTAGGGTTCTTTTCCTCTGCCGAACGCCTCGTGAAATTATTATTTGTAATGAAACAACCAAATTTAGTTTTTCTGATGCCATTGTCTCCTGTCATGTCGTCAATCAGATTGGATGAAGAATGAAAGAAAACATGCTTGATTGGCCACGGGCGCAGAACAGTCTCTTGGCCCGCCGATTTCAGTGCATGGCAGTGTCCGTAGTGTAGTGGTTATCAAGTTCTCTTAACACGCGAAAGGGCCCCTGTTCAAAACTGGGTAGAAACATGTATGACTTTGCAATAGCATTATTTGGACTTGGAAAACCACTCCAGTCGCTCAGGACAGGAAGGCTGAGCACCTCTTTCTCATATTGGGTCTCATGCAGAAATGAAATTTGTTGCAGTTCCAAAACTGACCAAAAGTCAGTCATTCTCCATTCACCTACACTTTAAAATGTGCAACTTTAGAACAAAAAAACATTAACTACCTGAGTTTAGAAAAGATTTAGAAAAGTTTTTTCTTGATTGTTTTCACACCCATGACATCTCTGTGGTGGATGTTTTTTTATTGTACCACAACAGGACAATTTATATAAAGCCATACATTAATTTCTAATATGATTCATATGAAGATAACTTCAAAGTCAATGTGCAAAGACTTGAAGAAAAGGAAGAGATAAAATATTTCTCACAGAATGAGTCTTTCAGAGCAGTCAGGAGAAAACCTGCATTATTCATCTTGCTGTCAAGACTTGTAGCAGAATGTTTTACAGGATTTTTTTTGTTATGCCCGCCAACTTTACAGGTCAAAGCATGTCAGTTTCTGTAGTGTAGTGGTTATCACGTTAGCCTAACATGTGAAACTTCCCCTGTTTGAACCTTGGTGGAAACATGAGACTTTACAGTGTTATTATTTGGACTTGGAAAACCACTCCAGTCCTCTTCTTGGTGCTCAGGACAGGAAGGCCGACCATCTCTTTCTTGCATTGGCTCTCATGCAGAAATTTTGTTGAAAAAGAAAGTAATTCACCTAAGTAGTAATTTACCTACACTTTAAAATGTCCAACTTTACAGGAAAAAGAACATTAACTGCCTGCTATAAAAAGAGGGAAAAATAGTTTTTTCTCAAGGTTTTTTTCCACACCTATGACATCTCTGTGCTGGATGATATTTTATTCTACCACTACACAACTTATATAAAGCCATACATTTATTTCTAATATCATTGATGTTGTACCACAGGGGAGGTGCTGGTTCAGTTATCAAAGAATTATTAATGATTGTCGAAGGACAATCATTAATAATTAATAAAGTAGATTGGGAGTAGTAGATTACTCCTATGTGGGATCAATAAAGTTATTATTTTTGCCATTTGAGAAAATTAAATATATTATATTTGGGGCCTAACTGTTTCCCAAGTATATTAGTGCGTGTGTGAATGAATAAATGAGACGTAAAAGGTACATTTCTTACTCACATAAAAACAATCCTAACCCTAATACCGTATTTTCATGACCATACGGCGCACCGTGTGAAAAGGCGCACTCTCAGTTTTGTGTGTCATTTTTGTTTTTAAAACACACATACGGCGCACCGACCCAAAAGGCGCAGTCTACAGAGACGGAGCTGCACACACGCGCGCTGCAGAACACACACACACAAGAGTGCTTATTTAAAAATAGAGCAGGAGCAAAACTTAGTTTGATATTTTATTTCACTTTTCACATCAATCAAACCCTTCAAAGGTTCATATTCTGTTTCCGCATTAAAGATTAAAAAAAAAAACACCGGGTCGCCGCACATAAACCTGTCTCAGCCACCAGCCCTTTTCATTTCACTCTTGCTGGAAAAGTCTGTTTAGGCAACGCTTTTCTTTTAAAAATCACCATAGCCGGCAGTTTCTGTCCATCAGCGTGGCAGGCAAGCACAAGAGTAAATAAACTTTTCATACCGCGTTGTGCTGCGGATCCCGACCGCGGCGGTCCCGGGTCCCGGTCCGCTCCCCCGCGGTGGTCCCGCGTCCCGGGTCCCGCTCCGCTCCCCCGCGCTGGTCCCGCGTCCCGGGTCCCGCTCTGCCCCCCCCCCCGCGCTGGACCGGGTCCGTTCCCGGTCCTCTCCCCCGCGCTGGACCGGGTCCCGGGTCCCCGCTCCACTCCCCTGCGCTGGTCCTCCTCCTTTTTCTTTTAAAAATCACCATACAGTTTCTGTCCATCAGCGTGGCAGGCAAGCACCACATAAATGAGAATGTGTGTGTGTCGCACCGCGACACACACACGCGCATGTCGGGATCCGGTACCGGGTTTGTAACCGACAGATTTCACTGAAAATATCGGAGGGTGAAGCTGATCTGACCTGGGACGTACCCCTGAAATCCCTGCTCCCAAAGCGGGCGGGAACCAGGTCGATCGGACCCCGCTTGGGGAACCAGGAAGTCGGCTGCAGCAGCGCGCATCACCGCAGCTTCAACCGGGGAAAGTGACCGGTTCCGACCGGCCGGGACCGGAGGAGCCCGCATGTACTGGTAGCAGGGGCTCCCGGGGAAAGAGCACCGGCATTTCATCCGGATCGGCCCCGGGGATGCGGCGATCGGACCCCGCAAACCCACGGCAGGTGCGATCGGTTCCCGACATGCAAAACACACACGCGCTGCAGAACACACACCCAAGTGTGCTTATTTAAAAATATAGCGGGAGCAAAACTTAGTTTGATTGTATTTTATTTCACTTTACACATCAAGCAAATCCTTAAAAGTCTTCATCATCTGTTTCTGCATTAAACAGCTCAGTGGATGGTCTCATTCAAACCGCAACTCAAGGCTTCACCCGCCCCCTTCTCTTTTTACCGTTCTCATGGTGGCCGGCCTTACATTACCGTAATTCAGGTAATAGACACGGCGCACCGTTTCATAAGGCGCCAGGCACATTTTAAAAAAAAATAAAAAAATTTATGTGCGCCTTATGGTCGCAAAAATACGGTAATTTATCAGACTCATGTGTGTGACAGCAGAATTTGGGGTACAACTTTTTTATTTACATACAAATGTTTATCATTACGAACTGCTGCATGTAAACGTACTGACTGAGTGCTACGCGCCGACTAGTGGGGTGAAGGCTGTATTGCTACTGTAGCCTGGCGTGAGCCTGTGAGTCGGAGCTCAGGGCAAAGGAAAAGAAATGAACAAATCGTTTTACACACAGATCGTTTTACAGATATGCCGCGGCAGAAATGTGTCAAAAAATCCACGTGTACAAAGACAGGCAATCGAGAGCTCCCGGCTGATTTTGTGCGCACACATAAATATGAATACAGACACACAAATCTTTTTACGCACACACAAATCTGAATACAGACACGCAAATCTTTTTTACGCACACACA
Organism: Cololabis saira; assembly: GCF_033807715.1. Classification (NCBI taxonomy): domain Eukaryota; kingdom Metazoa; phylum Chordata; class Actinopteri; order Beloniformes; family Belonidae; genus Cololabis; species Cololabis saira. The sequence continues at coordinate 41,704,973 of NC_084601.1, forward strand.
AATCTGAATACAGACACGCAAATCTTTTTTACGCACACACAAATCTGAATACAAACACACAAATCTTTTTACGCACACACAAATCTGAATACAAACACACAAATCTTTTTTACGCACACACAGATTGAGATACGCACACACAAATAATATTGGAACAATAATACCCCCATAGAAAGCATGGAGGAAGTGACATCCTAACCGAGGGCCCGCCTTGAACTGACAGTTTGCATTTTCAAATTGAATATTGTCCCTAAAAGTGCGTTGTAATATGTAAATGTAAATGCAATAGCCTGGGGGCGCTGTTTCTCTTATTACATTTGAATATTGTCCTCTGTAAATCAGGTTAAATCTCTCAAAATGAAATGTGAAATGCCGTTTTCATTTTAATTTGCAAGTTGTTAAAAAATTGCATTGTAATTTAAATTTTGTACAGAAAAGAGCTTGGTGACATTTAAATGTAAATGCATTAGCCTGGGGGCACTGTTTCTCTTATTGCATTTGAATATTGTCCTCTGTAAATCAGGTTAAATCTTTTCAGCTTTTCTATTTTCATTTTAATATTGTCATAGAATGCCCATACAAGTATGTGAAAATGAAAATTCAAATTGAATTATTGCATTTTAATTTAATTTTTGTCCCAAATAACTCATGCATATGTGAAAAATTATAATGCTATTGTGGAATTACATTTGCATTTGAATAAAGTCCCCTATGGGCTTCCATAGGGATCACCAGTCCGGCTCAACGTAAAACTAACTTTTAAAATGTGTTACTAAGTTTCTCTGCCCAGACACAGAACAGCCTCTTACGTGAATCTTTGTAAATGAAGAGAAAGTGGTTTGATCCGGCCGGTCAGTGTTTCTTAATGAAACAAAGAGTAGTTACGCTCAGCAGAGGATCTTGATAAAGAGCTGCTCTCTCTCTCTCTCTCTCTCTGTCCTCGTCCAGATGAGGACCAGTGTGGATGAGGGGAATACATGGGCACAGCAGCTGGGCCTCCTTCAGCTCCAGGTTGGTCCAAAGGCGTTCACGTCGAGACATGCAGGGTCCCTGGTTCGGCTCCTCTTTGGGCTCAGAAAACTCACGGGCCACTCGCTGCAGCACTGCAAAGAAGAGAGCGAGGAGAAGAGAGCTTTTCCTTTTATAGCTGGCCCAGGAAGTGAAGGCCCCCTGTGGCTTGGGGTCTGTGTCCAATCAGGGGCTGTTCCTTATCACTGCAGGGCCTTAGATGCAAATCCTGGTTGAGCTTTGCGTCCATGGTGTTTCCTTTGTTCCAAACCATGCGGTCAGGTATCATAAACTCGAGGCTGGTCTCAGCCTGAGACCCCAAAACTGGGTCTCAAAGCTGACCCAAGGCCTCAACTGTTCATATAATCACACAATCCATAGTTCATATGGGACTGTGGCCCAACAAATATTTCTCATATCTTTTCTCATCATTTGTATTGTGTTGGTCGATCGGGACGGCTGACTTCCTCATTCTGCGCTGGGTGAGGGGATGGTGGGGTGGACTGGACTTGTGGGTGTATATGTACGTGGAAATGTGTGTATCTGTCTATTATATATGTACATATTTATGCTTTAATGCATCTAGAAATATTTGTGTGAGAATGCCCGTAATGAATAAGATTGTACACAGTAAATAATGTACGCTTTTATGTTTAGATGAATACAGGGACTCATGGTAAATAGTGTTTATATAGAGGGACATGTAACTGCAAATGGCAATGATCACCCAGGTATCTGCAAATGTATAGTCATGCATACCACAATATGTTTACACTGTGTAAAATTTTTAATATTAATTTGTGTAACTTCTCAATACATCAAGATTTTTGACATCTAATAACAAGGGTCTATGTGAAAACATGGTATTGAGTTCAAGGGGTAGGAGAAGTTTTTTTTACTTCTTACTTCTTTTTCAACATGTCAAAACTGCTGCTGCTTCAAAAAAAAATCTCTTGCATTCATTGTTCAAGTATGTTCGAGCATGTCTGTTACTTACACTACCATTATGTTCAAAATAAAGACATTTGAATTGAATTCTTGTACTTCATTTTCTAAATCTGGTTATAACTGAACAGCTCCTACAGCTGTAAGAATCTGCTGCTTTTTTTAAAAACTATTCAAAATCTTTCCCACAATCGAACCACCAGAATTATTTCTTTCAAACTAAATTAACTAAACTAAATTGGTGCCTTTTAACTAAAGCCTCAAAATAAATGATATTGGCACTGATCACAAATGTACACTTTTTATCCAGTGTGAATACGTTGATGTCTCTTTAGAGAACCTTGTTGGGCAAAAGCCGCTCCACACTGATCACATCTGTAAGGCCCGTCTCCAGTGTGAATACGTTGGTGATTTTTTAGATGATATTGTCGGGTAAAAGCCGCACCACATTGATCACACCTGTAAGGCTTTTCTCCAGTGTGAATACGTTGGTGATTTTTTAAATGATATTGTCGGGTAAAAGCCGCACCACATTGATCACACCTGTAAGGCTTTTCTCCAGTGTGAATATGTTGGTGATTCTTTAGATGATATTGTCGGGTAAAAGCCGCACCACACTGATCACACCTGTAAGGCTTGTTTCCAGTGTGAATACGTTGGTGAGTCGTTAGAGTACCTTGCTCGGCAAAAGCCGCTCCACACTGATCACACCTGTAAGGCTTGTTTCCAGTGTGAATACGTTGATGTCTCGTTAGAGTACCTTGCTGGGCAAAAGCCGCTCCACACTGATCACACCTGTAGGGCTTGTCTCCAGTATGAATACGTTGATGTCTCGTTAGGGTACCTTGCTCGGTAAAAGCCTTTCCACAATGATCGCATCTGTAAGGCTTGTCTCCAGTGTGAATCCGTCGGTGTTTCGTTAGATCACCTTGCTGGGCAAAAGCTTTTCCACACTGATTGCATCTGTAAGGCTTGTCTCCAGTGTGAATCCGTCGGTGTTTCGTTAGAGCACCTTGCTGGGCAAAAGCCTTTCCACACTGATCACAGCTGTAAGGCTTGTCTCCAGTGTGAATACGTTGGTGATTCTTTAGATGATATTGTCGGGTAAAAGTAGTGAAGACTTGCTCGCAATCATCACAGCAGTGTCTTTTGGGTCTTCCTTTATGATTCTGTAACAGAGAAGATGACTTACTTTTTGGCTGCATTATCAAAAGCCTTTTCAGTTTCAAGTATGGAGCTAGAACACTGTCATTATTCACAAATGCAAAGGACAAAATTCACATGTGTGTAGGACAAGATATACAAGTGTATTTTTGATGCACACACATATATAACCTGATTTAAAAACGTTTTTTTGTCTGTGAGCTGCACTGGATTTACATGTGACTTTTGAGACTCCCCTGACGTGACTCGATTCACAAATGCGTTTTTTTTAAACACGGAAGGATCTGCAACCAATCAGATATCTTCCTTTGTTTCAGCCAATCATAAGAGCGCACCCCAAGTGGGGAACGATTTACTCTTAAACCAATCAGATTAAAGGGGCGGATACACCTGCTGTTTGAGCTGCGTTGTGCCGTTGGGCTTAGAAAAGTGATTCAACATTTCGAGTTGATGAAATGAAGATAATCTCCTTGGTCATAGTGTAATTATTTAAACAAGACCAAGAGATTTGGTTACTGTTAAGAGAGAGGTCAGCCGCCCATTTGGAAATCGAAAGAGAGACTATTTTGAACATTAACCTGTAGAGTTTCAATAGTAATTTTGGGGTTTTTAGATTAAGTAACTACTATACTTAGCGGTAGGACTGGGCGATATGGCCTTTTATTAATATCTCAATATCTTTAGGCCATGTCACGATACACAATATATATCTCGATATTTTGTCTTAGCCTTGAATTAACACTTTGATGCATACAATCACACCAGTATGATGATTCTATATGTATACATTAAAACATTCTTGTTCATACTTCATTAATATATGCTCATTTTAAACTTTCATGCAAAAAGGGGGAAATCACAACTTAGTCAAACGCACGTGACTGACGTATGTAAGTAGGCGCGCTTGTTTTATGTCTCTGAGGAGGAGAGACGAGACGAGAAAGAGTGAGAAAAGTCTGCAATTGAATGCCCTGCTAAAAGCAAATGCGTGACAATGTATACTCGAATATTCACGATAGTCATTTTGTACATTGCACAGAGTAGAAGCCGCGATACATCGAGTATATTCGATATATTGCCCTGCCCTACTTAGCGGGAAGTTGCAGATCCAGTTGGTTGAGTTTTTTTTTATTTTTTTATTATGGACTTAAGTTGTTGGTATTCTAAAAATGTGTTAGTGCTAATTCCATATTGAACAGTGAGTGTGTTAAATGGTACAAAATGTCCACTTACGATTATATGTTGAAGATACTTTATTCCTTGGTCTCTCCATTGAGTAAAGTTGACCATCATTTTATCATTTTTCAGAATGTCTTGGTTGTTCCAGATGGTTGTGAAATCACATGGAAAAAGTCAGACTTTGGCTATTTTAAAAGGAAGTCCCACCAGGCTGTCAGAGATTAGCTAATATTAATGCTTTTAAAGCATTTATGATGTTTAATATTTTGAATGATAAATGGTAAATCTGAGATTTCCAAATCATTGCAAAACACTTCTGAATCCAGCCATTGACTATCTAGTGAGTGATTTTTGCACCATTTTAAGATATACTGTAACTTATTAACTAAGAAATAATACTGGAAGTTGGGTAAGTCTAAGCCTCCACAGTCTTTGGATTTTTGTAATGTCTTTAAGCTAATATGTGGGGTTTTATTTTTCCACAGGAATTTTGACACGTTTGAATCCAGTGACTTAAACCAAGAAGGAGGGGGTTTGGATGGTATCATTGTAAAAAGATATTTATTTTTGGTTGAAAGGTTAATTAAAGGTTAAACTTGTTTTTGTCCTTCTGTCAACAGATGTCACAACTGCCACTTCCTGATCTTCTCAGGGTTTGGAATGTCCTGATTCAATCACACCCTATCTCTTCCTCCCACTGTCCATAACGGTCAGTTTCTGTCAAGTTTCTCAATAAAAGCATCATGCAGAGGAGGAACTGTGGGAAACATGTGCTGTCACTGAGTCCTCACTGAGAGTCTTGTTTACTCTGCACTCCTACCTTGCTTCCCCCTTCTGCAGAAGCACGTTAAAGATCATTCCGGAAGTCTCTGGTGTCTATCTTCGTTACGAACTTGGTTTAAAGTTGATTTAGACCTAACATTGGTAAAACCCTCATTTCGATGGTGACAATTCTCCCCATCAGTGAAATAGGAAGAGAGTTCCATCGGGTAAGATCATCCTCTATTTTTCTTAAGAGCTGAACATAATTTAGTTTTATTAACTCTAACAGTCATGGAGAGATGTTTATGCCTAGATATCTAATGTTTCCTGATTGTAATTTAGTAGTGGCTGTATTCTGGAAATTGCAGTTGATGCACAAAACTGTGGATTTGGACCAGCTGATAGAGTAGTCAGACAGAGATGAAAATCCATCTATAAGCGCAATTGTCTGTGATAGTGAGGTTTGTGAGTTCTGGAGGAAGATTAGTACATGATCAGCATAAAGACTTATTTTGTGATCTAATGTTTTGCATTGTATGCCTTTAATATTTTGGTTTTGCCTAATAGCAGCTGCTAAGGGCTCAATAAATAGTGAGGGAGAAAGAGGACAACCCTTTCTGATACTTCTTTGCAAGTTAAAGCTTGTTGAAATTTGATCGTTTGTCCTTACACATGCCTTGGGAGAGCTATATAATATCTTTATCCAAATGATAAAAGATTTGCCAAACCCAAATTTGTGTTGTGCCAATAGAAATTTCCAATTTACCCGATTGAATATAAGCATTTAAGCAACACGAGGTGACGTTTCTCAGCTCTGGAAGAGAGAGGCTGGGCTGCGCGCGGAGCCGTGTCGCACTGCGCGGCCCCTCGTCTCTCCAGAGAGCCGTGCGCGTCGTGTGTGGAGAAAACATCCCTTACCGTCTTTACTAAACCGTCCCAGTTTTCTTTGAAAAGAGTCCGTCGCGCGGAGGAGCTCACGGCGCAAACAGGGAACGTTGGAAAAGTTAAAGTTAAGTTAAAGTGGGGTGGAACTGACCGGTGGACCGGACAGCAGCGCCTGACACCAGCTGCTGGTCGTATAACGATGCACGCAAGACAGCACGTGACTGACGTATCTAACAGGGTGCGCTTGTTTTATGTCTCTGAGAAGGAGAGACGAGAGAGGTAGAAAAGTCTGTAATTTAATGCCCGCGGCTAAAAGCAAATGCCTGACAATGTATACTCGAATATTCACGATAGTCATTTTGTACATCACACAGAGTAGAAGCCAAGATACATCGACTATACTCGCTATATCGCCCAGCCCTAATACCAACAGTAAAACATGGTGGTGGTAGTGTGATGGTCTGGGGCTGTTTTGCTGCTTCAGGCCCTGGAAGACCATGAATGAATTCTGCTGTCTACCAAAAAATCCTGAGGGAGAATGTCCGGCCATCTGTTCATGACCTCAAGCTAAAGTTCACTTGGGTTCTGCAGCAGGACAATGATCCAAAACACACCAGCAAGTCCATCTCTGAATGGTTTAAGAAAAACAAAATGAAGACTTTGGAGTGGCCTAGTCAAAAGTCCCGACCTGAATCCGATTGAGATGCTGTGGCATGACCTTAAAAAGGCTGTTCATGATCAAAAACCCTCCAATGTGGCTGAATCACAACAATTCTGCAAAGATGAGTTGGCCAAAATTCCTCCACAGCTGGAAAAGACTCATTGCCAGTTATCGCAAACGCTTGATTGCAGTTGTTGCTGCTAAGAATGGCCCAACCAGTTATTACGTTTAGGGGGCAATCACTTTTTCACCCAGGGCCATTTAGGTTTGGATTTTTCTTTCCCCTTAATAATAAAAACCTTTAAAAACTGCATTTTGTGTTTACTTGTGTTATCTTCGTCTAATATTTAAATTTGTTTGATGATCTGAAACATTTAAGTGCGACAAACATGCAACAAAAACTAATTTTTTTTGCAAATAAAAAAAATTAAAAATCAGGAAGGAGGCAAACAATTTTTCATACACATTTACGTACATATACGTATGTATACACACACACAAACACACACACACACACACACACACACACACACACACACACACACACACACACACACACACACACACACACACACACACACACACACACACACACACACACACACACACACACACACACACACACACACACACACACACACACACACACACACACACACACACACACGCATTAACTAAGTTTCTTTGCCCAGAAGAAAAACGATCTCTTTCGGGGATGGCTTTGTAAGCAATGAATTTGTCCATGGCATACAATGGTTTCCTCCTGGTTTGGCGAACAGCTGGGTGATTAGGCTCAGTCAGTAGTCCTTGTAGGGAGTGTCTCGCTCTCTGTCTTGCTCTGCTCGTCTCTGTTACACCTTTTTTACCAAACAGGTTCCAGGGCTGGTTCTGGGCCAGTGCTGAGTTTGGAACCGGGCTTTCTGTTTCCACTGACAAAGAACTGGCTTCGGGCCAGAAAAAAACAGTTGCTGCAGAACCGCTGAGGGGGCGGAGTTGTTAAGACCAACGGCAATAGCAAGACGGTGACATTTTCCAATAAGAGACAAATTGATACGGATCAGTGTTTTTGGCAGCCATTTTAGATTTAGTCTTAGTCTTTTGGACGAAAATGCTTATTAGTTTTAGTCACATTTTAGTCATTTCTATATGTGATAGTTTTAGTCTAATTTTAGTCGACGGAATCTCAAAAAAGGTTTTAGTCCAGTTTTAAATCAGCTTTAGTTAAAAAAAAAGAAAAGATAAAAATAATTTTCTCCAATATTTACTAGAGATGCACCGATCAGGATTTTGAGGGACGATCACCAATCACCGATCTCGAAAACATCAGTATCGGCCGATCCCGATTTTGCCGATCACTGATCACAGCGTGAAATCCATAAATTCGTCAATATTGTTTTCTCATGTACACGACACTGACATTGTATTATTAGGTATAAAAATTTGGAGATTAGGTATAAACTCGGCTTATATTAGTAGCTTCAGCTTTCCTGTGGTACTAATTATGTACAACATGTGCACCAACACAGACAACAGCAGACATGTCACTCTCTAAAAGTTGCAAACTATAAACCTTAGTTTCCCTGTGGAAAGAGGAATTCAATCTTAAAATAAAAATGAATTATGAATTATTAAGCTTTGTGAAAGCTTTAGTGGTAGCATCCACCGCGTGTGAGGAAACTCTTGTGAGTGAAGCAAAACTCTTCACACTAGAACTCCACAAGTCACTGGTGAAGCGACTGACACGACTGTCGTCCTACATGAGGCTTTGGACTGTAAATAGTCTGGTAAAACTCAGACAGGATTTCAGTGAAATATTTACGACACGGCAGCGTGCACACCGCGCACCACGGATCTAAGCTGCAAACGTGTTTAAACCCGATCTCTTCTACAATTGAAAGTGGCTGATGAGCAAATCATATGAATTCATTATCTTATGATGTAGTTCTTTATTTTTCTTCCTGTCGTTTATAAGTCTCTGTTACAGGTGTTACAGCTGAGTTAGGGCCGTTGCTGCGCGCTCCTTTTTTTCTCTCTGCCTAAGCAGCAGCCAACTTTGAAAACTCAATATACTCCGTGTGAATAGAACTTTATTGATCTCCCAGAGGAGAAATTCAGTCGTGCAGCAGCCAAAACACACACACGCTTTATACAAAAGATTTAAAATAGAAATAACCATAAATAGTTAAATAATAAAAAAGAGCAATATAAAAAGTAGAAAAAGACTATGTACAAGAGAGACAAAAAAGTAGTAAACACCAAATAAACTATAATATAATAATATTTACAAAATATTTCCAAAAATACGTGAGGTATTAGTAGTTATTGCACTTTTAAAGACACAGGTTTATTGCACACGGGTGGCTACAGTTTCTTGTTATAGAGTCTGATGGCTGTGGGGATGAAGGACCTGCGGTAGCGTTCCTTCTTGCAGCGGGTGGAGCAGTCTTTGGCTGAAGGAGCTGCTGATGCTCCCACAGTGTCATGTAGGGGGTGAGAGGGGTTGTCCATGATGGATGTTGCGTGTGGCCATGACTCTCTCTCCCAACACACAGCATTCTCAATAATCTAATTAATCCCGTCTCCTCCCATCTCACAATACCACACCTGGACTGGCACACCTGAACTGATTCCCATCAGCCTATAAAGCTCCTCTCTGCTCAGTGTGCCAGGAGACACAGACCAAGCAACACCAAACTGGATGCTCTTTTGTTAGCTTTTGTTTAATTTTGATCCTTAGTTTAGTTTGGGCCTGGAGATGGCCGGTAGTCTTTATTTTAGGTCGTTTGCTCATTTGTTTATAGTTAGTTGGGTTTTGAGTTAGGGAGGGGGGATCCAGCTTCGACGTCCCTTTAAAGGGGCGGGCTGTGCCCCCCCCATCCTCCTTAGTTCAGCCGGCATCTCCAGGTCCCTTTTTCCCTTAGTGAGTATTATGATTTCCGCTCAGTGTATTTATTTTGGGGAGGTTTGCTTAAATAAAAGCTGTTAAACTTGTGCTCTTTTGTTGGTGTCCTTCCTGATGTTGTGGTTTCCATTTTCGAGCCATATTCCAATGTTATTTGTGTGGAGACCGCAACAATGGAGTTCAGCTTGACCAGCATCCTCCTCTCACCCACCAAGAATAAAAACATACTTTGGCAATTGTATTTATTTATTAAAATTGTGCAAAGACATGCCCAAAAATGGATGAGTAACATCCACTCAACTTGACCTTGTCTGCCAGTGCAATTAAGTTGCAAAACAAAATGTTGTAAAAAAAAATAACCATACAACCCCAGTGCATGTTAACTTGTGCAAACATTCTAAAACAAAGTAATAAAATAATAAAAATCCCCAAAAATGTTTAACTATATGAATTAGAGAGGGGGTCTTACTACCCCTTGTGCAGTCTAACAACAAAAACAAATATCCCAGTAACAGCTAAATTAGCCTACCGACCTCGATACAGTTTGAGGAAAGCGCTTAGCTCTAAAATTACTCTTGCTCTATTCCGGCGGCCACGACTGAGGTCACCTGTAATGCTTAACACTCGAGATGCTGGCATGGCCAGAAGATCCAAGGCAATAGATTTTAGGATTGGATAAACAGAATCTCCCTGTGCAGCCCAAAATTCAAAGGCAGTCTCTTGGTTTATGGGCTATGACAGTTGCTCCTTGAATTTCCTCATTTCCTCCTTGACACACGACTTTGGAAGGCTAGACCTGGATGGCCGGCTTGCTTTTGACAAGAATTTGAATCTGGGCCACTTTCTAGTCTGTGGTCTCTCTTTGGACTCTTCTTCTTCTTCCTCCTCCTCTGGCGCCTCATCTTCAGCCTCCTCCTCCCGTACTACTAGTGGCACCGATTGAGCAATGTAATCTTCTGCTTTTCCCAGAAGCGCCTCAAATTGCTCGTCATCGTTTTCAAGGAGCGCTTCAGGTGCAACTGTTGGGTCGAGGAAGCATGCAGCAGCAGTGAGGGGTGAAAACTTAGAGTCAGTGTGATCTAGAAAGCAGCTGAACCGCTTGTCCATGTTTGCCATCATCTTCTCTGCCAGGGAAGCTAAGTCCTTGAAGCTAGAACCCTGGGCATGGGGGAACTCAGACAGGTGACCCTGCAGGTCTAGAAGGGCAGGCCCCACAAGGGATAGGGACTGTGTGTCGCTCTGGAGCATCTGGGTATGCTCAGCAAAGGGGAAGAGTAAATCTCTTAGAGCAGTCAGCCTCTGCCACTCACTTGGTAGTAGATAGTCCCAGCTCATCCCATCCCGACCTGAACTACCGAGTCCTTGATTTGGAGAAGCCGTGACATCATCAGATATGTGCTGGACCATCTGGTACGGCAGTCTTTGACCACAGTTAGATGACACAGCTGCAGCTGTCGCTCAGTTGCCACCGATGACTTGCGGAAGAGCTTGACAAGTACTCTAACTTTGCTCAGCAGTTGGTTGACACTCAAATCATTCTGGATCATATTCACCACGAGTTGCAGTGTATGAACCACACAGGGGGTCCTATCTACGGCTCCAAACCTAGACAGATAAGACAAAAACACAGATAGAAAAAAAAGACCATTATTTTTAAACACCATGCAAAATAAATAATTACTGAAAGTTACTATAACCTAGCATAGGTTATAGTACATTGATAGGACTGACAGACTGAAAATGTAAATTAACAGCTGAACTGAAATAATTATCACCTCAGAGTCTTCAGTTTCACTGGTGTCGATGGATTCATCCTTGGAGCTGGTGGGGTCATCCGGTTCATTAGCTTTGAATGCTGCAATCACGTTGCTTCCGTTATCAGTTATGACTGTCAGAATTTTGTGTTGTGGTATTCCCCAGTCCTCTATGCATCGATCAACACAGGTTTTTATACACTCTGCAGTGTGAGGGTGGGCGATCTGGTCAAGTCTCAACAATATGTGTTGTGCTTTGTTTTCCACATTGCAAAAAAGCATGCACTAATTGCCAGAAATGAGGCTGTAAGTCCTTTTTTGGTCCATATGTCCAGCACAAATGTTATTTTGCGTGCTGTTCTTTTGGGTATGGTCAGCTTCTTATCAAAGGTCTCCATCATGAGGATGAAATCTTCATCCTCAACTGTGCAAGCAGGGAGACCAATACGTCCAATCCAAAGAGCGATCGCCTGTTCTTTGGCACGTTGTTCCAGCGAGTCTGGCTTATGTTTGGATTGTGCGGCGAAGGCTGCTAGGATAGATGACTGTGCCCTGTCGCTCTTAGGAACACCAGGTTTCTCTTTAGGAGTTCTGGTCTCCAGGATCTGGATGAGGAAAAAACAAAGAGGGGGATAAAATTACTCTCTCTGTATACAAAGTGCACCTCCTATAGAGGTCTACAAATGTAGGTATATAAACCAACAACGTACATACATATTACGAACATCATCATGTGTTTCAACGCATCATTCCTGCCAAAAATACTAAAATGTTAAAAAATGGCCTTAACTATCAAACAAGCAAAACAAAAATATGTTTTAATAGCTTACATAGTATGTGCCACATGACTGGCACATACTATGTACTTAAGCCTTCTGAGATTTATTTCTGAGCAATGGCAAAAATTATAATGCATTTGTACTGTTGAGATTGTTTTTTTTGTGTGCGTTTTCCCGTCCAACTTTATTGTAAGCGCACCACAAACGGCATAGGTCATGGTCGCAGCTTTTAGCCCAGAACGGTATATTCTGTTTTAGCCTAAAGCTAGCAGACTCTACATATGATAAAGCTGTACATATAACTCGACCAATTTAACATATCAATGTGGTGATGGAAAATGAACGCACAGAGAGGACCACACCGTCACTGGATGTAAACATGGTTAAACATGCTGCTAACGTTACAAAAAGAGCTAAGTGTGCTGTTCATTTAGACACGTGGGGAACAGCAACACGTCTCAAATGCTATATTTTTGTCTACGTTTCAGACAGTCACTAAAACATGGGTAAATATGACTTATTACACTTGCAGCCTGACCAAAACCCTGTCATGTACTACACAGACTGCGGTCAAGCTAGCTGTTATTCGTACTCGCGTGGTCAAATCAGCCACTCGGCTACCAGTAACACACACAAGCTACTAAATTGATGTCAGCACAACTAAATTAATTTAAGTCTGGGTTAGCAGCACAACCAAGATAATTTTAGACTGAAGTCAGCAATTGATAATATGAAATTGATAACAAGTCGATTGTGGAGTAACACTGTATGTATATGAAATGTTAACAGGACTTGGTCTAACTTACCTTTGAAAAAATATCCATGTGGCGAGTCTTCAGGTGCCGCTTGAGGTTGGTGGTGTTCTTTCCCCTGAGTTTGTGGCCACATTTATTGATGTCTCCCTCCACGATACATTCAGTCTTTCTTTCTGCTTGGTTATATTTAAAATATTTCCATAAATCATTGCGTTGTTTCCAACCACCGGGCCCCGTGCCGCTGCCGCCGGCGTCCATCCTCCTACCGCAGCAACACGTGCGACCGCAGCCGTGTTGCATTCAGGTGCTGCTGGCTGATATGTGCCTTTTTTGTTTGTATCTATGTTTCAATAAAAAAAAAAAAAACATATTCTGGTGTAAAACTAAGTTAAGGATGAAAGTGAAGATTGTGTATGAATTAGCAGGAGACATCAAGATGAGAATATGTTTTCAGATAGAAAGTTTGGGCAAGTTAACCTGCATGGGGACCTTTCTCCAGCAGAGAGCAGCAGAATCTGGGCAAAGGAAACGGCGCCAGCGACCTCCGTCGTCACTTGTGTCCAGCTGGTATCAGACCGGGAACAGCGCCACTCGCGGCCACAGCCAGAACTGCAGGTCGTGTACGCGTTCACTGTCTTTTTGAGAACGTGCACGTCCACGCGCCAAATGAACGCAGGATACGCGTGACGACAACGACGCGTACGCGTTCTGAACTGCAAGTAGAACTGAGCCCTAACTGATGACGGTTGGATTCTTCCTGATGTTGGTCCTCAAAGGCCTTCAAGAAAGCAGCTCAGCCTGAAGTCAAGACACAAAACTGTGGTGTTTGTTTCAAGATAACGGAGCCTGGAAGCAGGTTTACCTTCCTCTTCCTCAGCTTGGAGTCGTTGAGCTCCTCCTTGACGGTAATCTCCTGCTTGGGCGGCGGCGGCAGAAGTTCCCGCTCCCTCTCCTTGGCTTCTCTCAGCAGCTGCTCGGCGGTGATCTGCACCTCGGCAGGAGCTTCGTTCTTCACCTGAAACACCACAAACACCCTGAAATATCTCTGCAGGAGCTTTGTTCTTCACCTGAAACACCACAAACACCCTGAAATATCTCTCCATCCACTTTTATGCTCCCTGGGTCTTTTCACAATCCAAAGAATTGAAAGGACAATCATGATTTTGTGTTTCATTCCGTCATCCTGAGTTAAAAAAAGCAGTAGTGCCAAGTAATGTAGCAAAAACAAAGCTGGAGTTATGATGGGAGACATTCCTTGGTTTGAGGATTTGAAACACTTAGCGCCGCTCCTTTTAAGAGTTCCACCTCCGACCAAACGGGACAGCTAATCACAACAATGTTCATGCTGCTGCTGTAAGACAACGGAAACCTCCAACCTCAGGGGTGTAGGTGGGGGGGGGTAGGGATTGTTGAGTTTTATGTAAAGCGCTTTGCGTTGCATTTTTCATTTTGTAAGAAAAGCGCTTAATAAAGTTTGATTTGACTGGTCCTTTTTTGCAAGCTGCTACAGCGTTGTCTGCTTTTGACGAGGTGGGGGGCGGAGCGGAGCGGCGCTCTCTGTTCGTGTGTTTGGCTGCAAGTGGTATTTGAGACTCGACGTACTTCGAAGGTAATTCATTTCAAATCAACAGAACATGCAAATAACTTAGCATCTGCATCTTTTTGAACGTGAACTAGCCGTTCAAAAGTCCCTTTTCATTCTCCATCTTTCAATCCACCATATTTTTCCTCAGGCTACGGGTGCCGACGAGCGTCAGAAATGATACCATGCCTTTTTTTTTTTTTCTTTTTCTTTTTAAATCGTGCGTTAAAAAAAATTGACGGCGTTAAGAGGACGTTCAGTTAACACGTCGTTAACACGTTAACTTGGACAGCCCTAATATATATACAGTTGAGGACGATTTTATTAGCCCCCTTACAAAATAGTGCTTGTTTTCTAAGTGTTTTCCAAGTGATATCAACCAGAGCAAAATAAACTGAACACAGCTTTTTGTAGACTTTGTAGTTTTATTTTGGATGCTTACACTATTTTATATTCCACTCAGAAATGAAGATATTGTACAAAACACAAAAACTACCAGGGTCAAAATTATTAGCCCCCCACACCCTAATAGTCAATTGTGTATCCTTTTTGCTGTATTACTGCTGCAGACGTTTGTTGTAGTTTACAACAAGTCTCTCACACTTCATTTGAGGAATCCTGGCCCATTCTTCTTTGGCAAATCTCTCCAGTTCCTCTAGATGTGATGGGTGCCTGGCATGGACATGTTTCTTTAAGTCACCCCACAGATTTTCTATTGGATTTAAGTCAGGGCTTTGTGCAGGCCATTCAATGACATTCACTTTGGTCGTCTGGAGATAGTTCTTCACCAAGAGGGAGGTGTGTTTAGGATCCTTGTCATGTTGGAAGATGAAGTGACGTCTCAGACCCAGTTTCACAGCTGACTGCCTAAGGTTCTCTTTCAAAAAGCCAAATATTTTTCTTTATTCATGATTCCATCCACCTTGACAAGATTTCCTGTTCCAGATGCACTGAAGCATCCCCACAGCATAATACTCCCACCACCATGCTTCACTGTGGGGATGGTGTTCTTTGGGTTGAATGCCCGTCCTTTTTTTCTCCAAACGCAAGCAGTGTCCCTGTGGCCAAAGAGCTCTAGTTTAGTCTCGTCAGACCATAAGACACGGTTCCAGTATGAATAATCTTTCTCCAGGTTGTCTCGAGCATACTGAAGTCTGGCTTGAAGGCGCCTCTTCCTCAAAAGTGGGGTTTTTCTTGGTCTGCACCCTCGTAGGTCATTCCTGTGCAGAGCTCTAGTTATGGTCTTCTTCGAGACAATGATTCCTGATGTGGCCAAGTCATTTGCCAGCGCCTTGGAAGTTAATCTGGGGTCTCTAGACACGTCTCTCACCAGTTTCCTCTCCAGTCTCTCTGAAATCTTTCTCTTTCTACCTCTGCCAGGCTTGTTCTGCACTGTCTTGCTGTCTTTGGAGCGTTGAATGATGCCTCTCACTCCAGTCCATGACACCTGGAAACGGTTGGATATCTTCGTATATCCCTCCCCTGCTTTGTGGGCATCTATGATTCTTATTCTGAGGTCCACACTGATCTCCTTTGTTTTTGGCATGTTGCTTCCTCAACTGCCAGCTCCATAATGAGGCTTTTATACCATGTTTTGGCTTGAGTTAATTAACTTAACTGAATTGAGTGCAATCACCTGTTTGACCTGATTACCTTTATGCACATCACCTGTGAAGGTTAAGCACATCGCTGCATAAAAGTGGCTTGTGTGATGACTTAATAAATGGTAATTTCTTAAAGGGGGCTAATAATAATGTCCCTGGTCATTTTAGCTTTTTCTTACATAATAATGTTTTGGTGCACAAATATAAATGTTTTGGCCCATATAATGACAAATTGTATGTTCAGGAATGCTCTGTTAGAACCGCCTTGCTCTGCTAAAAAGGATCTTGCCAGAAACTTGAAAAAAACTTAAAATTCCATAGGGGGGCTAATAATATCGTCCTCAACCACACACACACACACACACACACACACACACACACACACACACACACACACACACACACACACACACACACACACAGACACAGACACAGACACAGACACAGACACAGACACAGACACAGACACAGACACACACACACACACACACACACACAGACACACACACACACACACACACACACACACACACGTATGTATGTGTGTGAATACGTGTGTAAGTAAATATATACATAGATATAGAGCAGATGGAGTTAATATAGAGATGTATGGTATAGTATGGTATAAATAAGTATATTTATATAAATATTTATATGGGCATGTGTGTACAAATATATAGAAATACTCAACTGTGTGTATGTATCTATAGACACGTGTGTGAGTATAATTATACTATAGTTAGTTATTATAAATACATGTTAATGATTAGTGAATGGGGGTAGGATTAAATAAGTTTACACTTCTTCCTATTCCTTTTTTCACATGTAAATTAAAATAGTAAGTGTTAAAAGTATGAAATTCTTTGTTTTGTTATCTTATCTTCTCTTTAATTGTTGTTTTTTACATGTACAAAATAAAAATAAAATAAAAAATAAAAAATAAATAAAAGTTCTCTATCTCTTGGTGATGAATATGGTTTGGGTTACAAAATAATCCTGAAGGAAGAAGATGGCATAAAAAATAAGTGTAGATTAAGTTTTCTAAAACTACGTATGAGTGATGCTGGTGCTCTGTTTGAAACCAGATGGGTCATTGTCTCGGTTTCTTTGTTTCGGGCCATGTGGTCAACTGGAAGACAATGTGGTCTTACAGTTGATGTTAGACCTCAGAGTTGAAGTTACACCTTTACCATGTTCAACACGTGGCTGCGGCTCAACACTTGCAACATTGTTAGACTCACAAAATACATTTTAAGGGTTTCAAACAAAAACTTATTTATATTTCAATTAAATGTGTTTTTTTAACGTGCAATTAAAAAAATAATAATTACAGTTAGTATATTTTTTCCTCTCCATCTGATTTTTGATTGAAAGTTAATTTTATCTTTGCTTCCATAATAAAGAAACAAAAATCCCTTCACACTTTTGTGCAGTTTAAAGTCTTGTTTTGATGAAAACTTGTCTGTGTTTCAGTGGTTGGACGGAGGCAACATTCATGCTTTTCCGTCTCTTTATTTGGGAGTTATTGACCGCAGAAGTGGGAATCTACGAATATCTGTCCAACTTTCTAGGACCAAAAAGCTCCAGACTGCTGCGTCTGTGCGCGCCGCCACATTTACAAACATTCAAGCGCAGAAACGTTTCTATGTGCAGTAAAAAACCGGTCATGTGTTTGATTTATCTGTGGTTTAGTTCAAACACGCTGATGCAGATTAAATACAGCGTTTGGATCATCATTAGCAGCAGAGTGGGTAGTAACGAGTTACATTTACTTGAGTAAGTTTTGGGAACTTTTGTACTTTTAGGAGTAGTTTTGAATCACTATACTTTTTACTTTTACTTGAGTAGATTTGTGAAGAAGAAACTGTTCCTCTTACTCCGCTACATTAGGCTACGTTGAGCTGTTACTTTTCTTTTAATTCTCCGTGTACGCGTCAATCTCATGACATCACTGAGTGATTCTTTGGGAAAAATGTTAGTTTTTGCATGTTTTGTCACATTTACACAGACTCAAACACACACAGAGTTTCTATGAGTTCATGTTTGTTCTAGTTCTGCTGGTTAAAAAAGAAAAGTACAAAGGCTTGAAATTTTGTGCTACTTGTGCTTAATTTATTTTTTTATTTATTAAAGTACTTGAATTTACTTTAAGCTTATTTCAATTTAAGCATTTTTTTTATTTTTTTATTAATTTTAATTTATTTTATTGATTTAATTTGCCTGAAGATGATTATTTTGTACTTTTGTCTGTTTGAATGGTTGTGTTAAAAAAAAAAAAATCAGACTCAACAGTTACTCAGTACTTGAGTAGTTCTTTCACCAAGTACTTTTTTACTTTTACTCAAGTAATTATTTGGATGATACTTTTTACTTCTACTTGAGTCATATTATTCTGAAGTAACAGTACTTTTACTTGAGTACAATTTCTGACTACTCTACCAGCTCTGATTAGCAGACAGAAAAACCCAGAACGAGCGGCCACGAACACTGACCTGCAGACCAGCAGAGGAAAAGATGGACTCTGGACAGTCCTGGACCTGGACCTGGTCCTGGTCCTGGTCTTTCTCCTTCTCCATTCTTCCAAAATGTTTCAACTCTTCAATGTAACGGGAGTTTCTCTGGTCTGAACCAGAGCAGTGGATAAAACAGAGGCGACGCTTCCATAGGACTCCGTTGGAAATCATGGCGGCAGCACTTCCGGGTTATGGAGCCTTTATTTAAAAAACTTTATTAGCAAAAGTTGCTCTACAAACCATAGACATATAAACTAGGACGCCCCGTGGAGCTGCTGCGATACATAGATATAAATATATAAGGATATAGATATAAAGACCACCATGTATCGTTAAAAGCTGCTGTTTGACCCGCTCAGGTTTGATATTCCGGGGCTCGAACCCCCGAAACACCGAGGATCATGGCGTCCACCGCGGCAGGGAAGCAGCGGATCCCCGAGGTGGCGAAGGTACGAAACCCGGAGCTTAGGGAAGCTAAGCTAAGCTAAGCTAAGCTAAGCTAAGCTAAGCTAAGCAGGGTTTGGACAGGGCACGGGTTTTAGTCATGAAGTCTTAGCGTTTTAAACTGTTTCTGTGTCAAACTGGGGCTGGTGTCGGGCTCACATTCATATGAATTAGTGGAATCAGTTCTTATTGATGTATTAATTCAGTTTAATTAGTTTAATCCACACTAGGGTTTCCACCTTTCACAAATAGAAATAAGGGACGCCCTGATTTCAGCAGCGCAGGAGCAAAAAAAAAGCCCCAAAACTTCTAAACTGCATAAAAATGTGTTTATTTTATATGAAAAAACAAAATGCTTTGATTTAAAGTTCAAAGTGCTTTAATAGCGTTGAACTTTCATGACTGTAGAGACAGAAAAACCATATAGTAACTGAAATATCCTCCTATGTATGTATGTATGTATGTATGTATGTATGTATGTATGTCTGTATGTATGTATGTATGTATGTATGTATGTATGTATGTCCACATCAGCCCAGATGTAGAATATACAGGTGAAGAATATGGTGTAAAAGTTAATTTATTTGAATAATTCAACTAGAATATGGTGTAAAAGTTAATTTATTTCAATAATTCAACTAGAATATGGTGTAAAAGTTAATTTATTTCAATAATTCAACTAGAATATGGTGTAAAAGTTAATTTATTTCAATAATTCAACTAGAATATGGTGTAAAAGTTAATTTATTTCAATAACTGAAATAGAATATGGTGTAAAAGTTAATTTATTTCAATAATTCAACTAGAATATGGAGTAAAAGTTAATTTATTTCAATAATTCAACTAGAATATGGTGTAAAAGTTAATTTATTTCAATAATTCAACTAGAATATCGTGTAAAAATGAATTTATTTCAATAATTCAACTAGAATATGGTGTAAAAGTTAATTTATTTCAATAGTTTAACTAGAATATGGTGTAAAAGTTATTTTATTTCAATAGTTTAACTAGAATATGGTGTAAAAGGTAATTTATTTCAATAATTCAACTAGAATATGGTGTAAAAATTAATTTATTTCAATAATGCAACTAGAATATGGTGTAAAAGTTAATTTATTTCAATAATTCAACTAGAATATCGTGTAAAAATGAATTTATTTCAATAATTCAACTAGAATATGGTGTAAAAGTTAATTTATTTCAATAGTTTAACTAGAATATGGTGTAAAAGTTATTTTATTTCAATAGTTTAACTAGAATATGGTGTAAAAGGTAATTTATTTCAATAATGCAACTAGAATATGGTGTAAAAATTAATTTATTTCAATAATGCAACTAGAATATGGTGTAAAAGTTAATTTATTTCAATAATTCAACTAGAATATGGTGTAAAAGTTAATTTATTTCAATAATTCAACTAGAATATGGTGTAAAAGTTAATTTATGTCAATAATTCACCTTAAAAGGTGAAACTTAATATATTTCCTAGTCTTATTACATGCAAAGCAAGATATGTTAAACCTTTATTTGTTATAATTTTGATGATGGAATTGTTTGATTTCAATTATTCTCTAATTTATTTTTTATATGGGGTTTTTATAAACTGTGAGCCATAATCACCAAAATTATAACAAATAAAGGCTTGAAATATCTCACTTTGAATGTAGTGGGAAATAATATATTTGTTTCTCCTTTTAGTTAAATTTACTACGAATGACGTTTTGCAATATATTCAAATGTTCCAACCTTCATCTGTATATTATGACATCAATAAATAAGAGCATAATAAATGTCCGTATTGGTTCAATACGGAACGCAACTTTTAATTCCCAACCCCGACCTGGAGGTGAAGCCCGAGTCCTCCCCGCCTTCTGGCACACACATTATTAATAATAATAATAATAATAATAATAATATTATATAAAGATATGGCACAGACGCAGCAGGTCCTGTTGTCCCGCCACAAAGATTTTGCTGGCCTTAAAGGGATTGTGACATGAAAAACACATTTTTCTTGATTTTTTGTGTTGTGTTGGGTGTCTTGACATCAATTACACCCAAAAAACAACGAACTTTTAACATTCAGTGTATTGTGTGCTTTCTGGGATTTTCCGCATAACTATGCAAAAACGGCGCATGTGGTTTGGTGGCGGATCGTTACGTAACGATCCGCTAAATCACCGCCCCCTCCACCCAGCTCCCTGCCTCCTCTCCTCTCCAGCGCACCATAAAGGCTGATTTATGGTTCCGCGTTACATCGACGCAGAGTCTACGGCGTAGGGTTATGCGGCGACGCGCACCATACGCTGAACCCTACGGCGTAGTTCTGCGTCGATTTAACGCGGAACCATAAATGAGGCTTAACACGGAGCTGTTTAGAGCCTATTTTGTTCTAATCACCGGAGGAAAACTGCTAAGAAGACCCGCGGCCACTGACTGGACTTAAGATAAGGGGACAGTGCTGCTTGCATGCCTTTATTTTTATGATTGTTTGCTGTGGTTCGCCCTCCTGCTTTTCCGTGCATGCTTCGCCTGTCGCTCCGACGCCGCTGTGAGCGTATGGTTGGGCTGGAGGAGGTTTGGAGGAGGAGCGGGGCAATGATTGACAGGAAAGGGGGGAAAGGAAGCATTTTTCACGGCGCAAAAAAACACTGTAATAAAAAGCCAGGAATAGAGTTGTAGAGTGAAGTTTTTCTTGTTACACTCTTTTAGACACATTTGAGGGATGTTGGCCAAGACTTTTAATAGTGTTAAAAGCATGTTAAAAATGATGTCACAATACCTTTAATGTTTCCTGTGTTTTATTTAGTTGATTATTGTTAAATTTAGTGTTGATGTGTGTGTGACAGACGGGGCGTTAATGAAAATACGGGACGAATCGCGTCCCGTATTAGTTCAATACGGGACGCAACACTTTTTTCTCAAATAAAGGACAATTCCGTATTTTCCGGGGCGGGTGGCGACCCTAATCCAGACTTCTGGCAGAGTTTAGTTTAGTTTGGTTAGTTTTTGTTTCAGCAGAACTTTGATCACATCCAGGTTCTTCTGCCTGAAATCTGGAGAAAACATGTTTCAAAGTTGGTGGGGGGGGCACTAATGTGCAGTCAACAGCATAGGAAACATATCAGTCGTCGGTAAACTTGGAGTCAAGACCAAAGAGCGAGGTGAAAAAAAAGTGAAGAACAAAGCTCCTGCAGAGATATTTCAGGGTGTTTGTGGTGTTTCAGGTGAAGAACAAAGCTCCTGCAGAGATATTTCAGGGTGTTTGTGGTGTTTCAGGTGAAGAACGAAGCTCCTGCAGAGATATTTCAGGATGTTTGTGGTGTTTCAGGTGAAGAACAAAGCTCCTGCAGAGATATTTCAGGGTGTTTGTGGTGTTTCAGGTGAAGAACGAAGCTCCTGCCGAGGTGCAGATCACCGCCGAGCAGCTGCTGAGAGAAGCCAAGGAGAGGGAGCTGGAACTTCTGCCGCCCAAGCAGGAGATTACCGTCAAGGAGGAGCTCAACGACTCCAAGCTGAGGAAGAGGAAGGTAAACCTGCTTCCAGGCTCCGTTATCTTGAAACAAACACCACAGTTTAGTGTCTTGACTTCACGCTGAGCTGCTTTCTTGAAGGCCTTTGAGGACCAACATCAGGAAGAATCCAACCGTCATCAGTTAGGGCTCAGTTCTACGTGCAGTTCAGAACGCGTACGCGTCGTTGTCGTCACGCGTATCCTGCGTTCATTTGGCGCGTGGACGTGCACGTTCTCAAAAAGACAGTGAACGCGTACGCGACCTGCAGTTCTGGCTGTGGCCGCGAGTGGCGCTGTTCCCGGTCTGATACCAGCTGGACACAAGTGACGACGGAGGTCGCTGGCGCCGTTTCCTTTGCCCAGATTCTGCTGCTCTCTGCTGGAGAAAGGTCCCCATGCAGGTTAACTTGCCCAAACTTTCTATCTGAAAACATATTCTCATCTTGATGTTTCCTGCTAATTCATACACAATCTTCACTTTAATCCTTAACTTAGTTTGACACCAGAATATGTTTTTTTATTTTTTTATTGGAACATAGATACAAACACAGGCACATATCAGAATTACAAACTTTTGTCTTGGGTTGAGCAACATCAGTATTACAAAATATACACTGAGAATCTAATTATTGTACAACATAAAATAAAAACAAATAAAAATAAAAAATAACTCACAAGGGCCATCTTATATTAAATCATATCTTTCAAGTAAAGAAAAGAGTTTAAGGGCTTTCTTTTCTTTAACAAGACTCAAGGACTAACTTAAGAGCTTTAGCTCATTTCTCCACTGGGTCAAACATGGTTTGGTCTTAAAAAAATCTACATTCGTGAATGAAGAACTTTCTCAATAACACCAAATTATTAAGGACAAAGTCCAAATTCCTGTCTTCAACAAAAACATCAAATGTATATATATAAAATGTGTATGTATAATAATATAGCAAAATGCTTCAAATGACTTTGTTAGTACATTTAAAGTCAAAGAAAAAAAAATCTAAACCTTTAATGCAAAGCTGTCTCAGTTCAGGAGAGACCTTTCAGAGTGACGAATGTCTTCTTTAAAGGAGCATGAGGCTGGATTGAGGCAGGATTTATGAAAAAAAATCATATACGTTTTAAGTTTTCTAGTAATAATGTCAGATGAAGCGTTCCAAACCAAAAAGAATGAGCCCTCTAGCGTATCTCTCCGTTGCCTTGAACAGGCTGTGTGCTGCAAAATGTGCTGCAATTCGGGCCCGAATTTCTCGCGCTGGGCTGCAGATGTGACGTCACATGACGCTGCATGCGCGTTCTCCCCGTTCTCCCGTGCCGGCTTTGCTGTTGGCTGCAGTACCCCCGACGGCCGTCGTGGTGAAGGGTGGCGCTAGAGAGTCTCATTTCTTAAAAGGAGCCTCATGCTCCTTTAACTATTAGGGGTGTAACAATATATCGTGCCACGAAATTTCGCGATACAAAAACGTCACGAAACGTGTCGTGGAGGTGACAAAGTGTATCGCGATATTGGATTATTAATATTAATCTAATGTGTTGACTAGAAACGCGCATCTGACCGCGGCCGCAACCGCGCGGACCAAAATCTTACTCCGCTCAGAAGAAACTAGTCCCGTTTTGCAGTCCCGATCACGGGACTCTTGCAGGGTTTTGAGCTCTGAACTTTTACTTATGTACGGCTCGTGTAGAGTTAAGCCTTACCTTATTAAATTAAACCTTTTTCGGGTCGTGAGTAGGATAAACACGGGGACAACTTCTGCTGAGTTCCAGTGTACTTTAATGTCCCTCAACAGTGTAGGATTTTAGAACATCAACACAGCACCTAGTGCTGTATCACTCCGCCCAATCTAAAACAGACTAAGCTCTACAGATAAACTGACTGGTGTCTTTATAGTCCCTGATTTACAGAATATAATATATAATATAATATATTATATATTATAAATATATTTATAAAATAATGAACCCTGAATTACCAAAATAACCTTCTTAACAAAAGTAAATCTCCTCTTACACTTATAAGGTGAGCATGAATCAATCTTTTTTATGATGTAAAATTGTATGTATTTATTTACTTTTATTTATTTATTTATTTAATTTGTTAAATTTCTGGAAAAGAAAAAAGTCAAATCATACACGAGAGAAACTATTCAGTTTGTGGCTAAATATTTTTATTTGTATGAAACTGAAGATCATAATGCAAACCTGACATTTACTTTTAGTTCAGTTTGTGGAAAATGGTTGGCCTGGCCTTCTCTTTAAAACTTAAACGGTTATAAAGCATTACAAACGGTAACAATAGGGCAAATGCACAGCATTGTTTTGTATTTTGTGTCTTTCAAATAAAAGACCATTTTTGTCAATGTCAATGCTCAATAGTGCACATATATGGTTCTTTAAGAGGCATTCATTTTCAATGGCTTTTAGCATTAATGGTTTTTCCCCGCTTATATTACTTTTACTTTTATACTTTAAGTAGTTTTGAAACCAGTACTTTATACTTTTACTTGAGAAAAGATTTTGAGTTAATACTTCAACTTCTACAGGAGTATTTTTGAACTCTAACATCTATACTTCTACCTGAGTAATGAATGTGAATACTTTTGACACCTCTGTCTTTAACACTCGTCCTGACCTTTCCTGTTTTCTTCACTGGCGGCTCTGCTTATAAAAAAAATGGAATACCATACGCAGGTTATACAATTTGTGATAATTCTTAATTGTTGAAAGCGCCGCCTTGCCCCCCCTCCAGCTCCACCCAAGTAGATGAAACTATATACACTGATCAAAAGGTAAAACTGTTACAATCTATACAGATTCCAGATATGCTTTTGGTTGTGTACCGTATTTTCCCGACCATAAGGCGCACATTTTTTTTTTTTTTTTTTAAATGTGCCGGGCGCCTTATGAAACAGTGCGCCGTGTCTATTACCTGAATTACGGTAATGTGAGGCCGGCCACCATGAGAACGGTAAAAAGAGAAGGGGGCGGGTGAAGCCCCCGTGAGTTGCGACGTGAATGAGACCATTCACTGAGCTGATTAATGCGAAACAGAAGATGAAGACTTTTAAGGATTTGCTTGATGTGTAAAGTGAAATAAAATACAATCAAACTAAGTTTTGCTCCGCTCTATTTAAATAAGCACACTTGTGTGTGTGTTCTGCAGCGCGCGTGTGTTATGCATGTCGGGAACGAGGATGCACCTGCCGTGGGTTTGCGGGGTCCGATCGCCGCATCCCCGGGGCAGATCCGGCTGAAATGCCGGTGCTCTTTCCCCGGGAGCCCCTACTACCAGACAGTGCAGGCGGGCTCCTCCGGTCCCGGCCGGTCGGAACCGGTCACTTTCCCCGGTTAAAGCCGCGTGATGCGCGCTGCTGCAGCCCGACTTCCTGGTTCCCCAAGCGGGGTCCGGTCGACCTGGTTCCCGGCCGCTTTGCGAGAAGGGATTTCTGGGGTCTGTCTCAGGTCGGATTAGCTTCACCCTCCGAGTTTTGCAGCCAAATCTGTCGGTTACAAACCCGGTACCGGATCCCGACATGCGCGTGTGTGTATTCGCGGCGCGAAACACACACATTCTCATTTATGTGGTGCTTGCCTGGCGCAGCTGATGGACAGAAACCTATGGTGATTTTTAAAAGAAAAACTTTGCATAAGACGTTTCCAGCCGGAGTCATTATAAGGACGAATGAAAAGGGGGGGGCTGGATGAAGGGATGATGATCAAGAAGCTGAGACAGGTCTGGAAATTCGTACTGGCGCAGCTGAATTAGCGGAGCTCCTGTCGGATACAACCCGGTACCGGCTCCCCGACAGCGCGTGTGTGAGCGGGTCCCGCGTCCCGGGACCGCCGCGGGACCAGCGCGGGGGGGGCGGACCGGGACCCGGGACCCGGTCCAGCGCGAGGGAGCAGACGGGGAGCGGACCCGGTCCAGCGCGCGGGGGGGAACGGAGCGGGACCCGGGACCGCCGCGGTCGGGATCCGCAGCACAACGGGGTATGAAAAGTTTATTTACTCTTGTGCTTGCCTGCCACGCTGATGGACAGAAACTGCCGGCTATGGTGTTTATTAAAAGAAAAGTGTTGCCTAAATAGACTTTTCCAGCCAGAGTGAAATGAAAAGGGCTGGTGGCTGAGACAGGTTTATGTGCAGCGCCCCGGTGTTTTTTTTAAATTCTTTAATGCAGAAACAGAATATGAACCTTTTGAAGGGTTTGAAGGGTTTGATTGGTGTGAAAAGTGAAATAAAATATCAAACTAAGTTTTGCTTCCGCTCTATTTTTAGCGCGTGTGTGTTTTGCAACGCGTGTGTGTGCAGCTCCGGCGCCTTTTGGGTCGGTGCGCCGTATGTGTGTTTTAAAACCAAAAATGACACACAAAACTGAGGGTGCGCCTTTCCACACAGTGTGCCATATGGTCGTGAAAATACGGTACACAATTTTATATATTGTGGGCGAACCGAGGATTTATCTCATCCTCGGAAACACCCGTTAAATGTGGTTAATTGATTGGTGAATTGTTACAAGCCTGTCAACTACATTCATCTATTGCTTTGTTAAATGTGAACCCCACACCCAGTCCAACCCTGTTTTCACTAGGCAATGCTTCAGCTGACCATGCAGCAAAAGAAACTGCCAAATTTGGCTTACCTGTCTATGTAAAACTTTGCCCTTCTATACCCGCTAACGACCTGGTTTCTCCTAATGATGTAGCCCTCCTACAAGAGACTACTGAGGTGAAGAAAAACAGATTGTAGCATTCCCGTGGTTGTAAAAATGGAAATAATTGTGGGTCAGCAACGACGGCCGCGTTATGAAACCCACATCCTTGTACCCGGGAATAGCATGCATGTCGCATAGCTGATCACGGTTAGCAATCACAGATGAGCAAAAGGGGGAATGTGTCAGATAGTGTTGAAAGACTGATAAGCTCCAAGATTTGCATCCTATAAAAATATTGCAAACATTATCAACACTTCCCCCCACCGTGACTTTTTTGAAGCTGTGCAAATAGACATTATGTGAGGGATATGAAATTGTTCTTGTATGAAATTGTTCTTGTATGAAAATGTCCTTGTATGAAAATGTTTTTGTATGTGCAGAGAATTTTAAACTGGACTTAAATGGACAATGTTGACACCTGTTAACACCCATTAGGAAGCACAAAACTCACGCCTCATGAAAGGATTATGGGTAGACCTATGACCATACCAAGCAATTCAGTTCTGTATATATGAAGAAGATGGACTTCCATGCCATGGATGAATCCATGATATCATTCTGTTCTACTCAAAACTTCTGCTGTTCAGTCAATCCACAGAAAAGTAAAAGCTGTCCAGTCTCTTCCTAGTGGCAAACCATGCCACAACCCGGAGACTGGGTTTGTGTCGGAGAGGGCCTCGGTGGTCCAGGGCTCAGCACGTCCTGCACCACCGACACTCAAGGGTGGGGGGCGCTGGCCTGGTTCCACGCGTCCCACTGCGGGAGCACAGCTCCTCGACAATGCACCGGAGACCGGCCGATTCCTTCTTCTTTCTGTGGCGCCTCGTCGGAGCCATTGAGGGGAGCAACGCGGGCAGGGAAAGCCCAGCTCCAACACCCAGGACCTCCACGACTGGTGGAGGAGCGGAGGAGCCGAGGAGCAGCGCAGGCCCCGCAGACCCCCACAAGCGAGACAATTATGGTGTAGCATCGAGATGTGACTCCACATACTCTCCTTCTGAAGAACCGCTTGTTAAGCCTAAAACAAGCCAAAAACCACTGCCCGATTCCATTGAGGATTATAACTACCTTGCTACAATGGTTAATCGCTGTTCCATACCTCTACCAAAAGGTGTTTACTGGATTTGTGGCATGAAGGCTTACGAATATCTTCCAAACGGTTGGTCTGGAATATGTGGTCTGGGCCATGTGGTACCAGCCATGAGAATCGTTGATGGGGGATTTATCCCATGCAGTTGAGGATTCGGCAAGGACCGCAACAGGGGGCATGCCGATGCTCTCACGGGAGATGGCTGCTGTAGGGATGATGGCCTTGCGGAATCGTGCTGCATTGGACTACTTATTAGCTTCTCAAGGGGGAATTTTTGCTGTCATTAAAACTGAATGTTGTACATTTATACCCGCAATGCCACAGTCCAAGAAATAACGCATCACTTGAAAGATATTGCTAAAACGTTACATACACCTGTCGCAACTAGTTTGTTTGATTGCTTTAAAGAACAGTTAGGACACGTTGGTTACTTGATATTTGAATTTGTTTTGTTGGCTTGTTGTTATTTGACTTCTGATCACATGTTTAAGGTTCACTTGCAAAATATGTATCACTACTCCACTGTAATTCAACAAAAAAAAAAAAAAATGTGTGAATTGATGAAGAATTGTGACAGCTTGCCCCCCCTGCAGGGGCAGGTTGCCCCAGTCCTACCTCCTGCAGGGCTTTGAACTGGACTCAACACCTTTTGGGGTAGCTTCAGCTTCCTACCCCCCGTGCAGATCCAGACACCTCGGAAGTTGGTTCAAACAGACTTGAATCAAGAGAGCACTCTATGGAGTGATTTGGAGGTCTGTGACAGTCATGCCAAATGTCTGATATTGACATTTGCCCCGATTCACATCCGACTGTAAATTACTTTTTGTCTCTCGCCTGATTCGTGTATTCCTGCATTTTGTTGTTAAACTTCTTGTATAAGAATCTGGTTACAACGTCACTCGAGGTCAGCATTTCTACCAGACCCCTGGTCTGTGTAGACGTGCTCACCGCCGGCTCAATAAAACCTCATAAAACCACAAAGCGGACTTCTGAACTGGTTTGATAAATTCCTCAACAGCTGTCACCCATAACTGCCACTGGTTCCTGCCTGAACCTAATGAGTACCCCAAGCAATGTACTTGTGAGGTTTGGACCTTGCAAGAGCTGTTGGTTCAAGGATGTTCCCTTGTATGCTGCACCACAGTCAAACACTACCCGCAGAGTCTTCTTCCTTGGATGATATACACCGTGGTGAGGGATATACCAAACCTTGCCCCTGTCTCGATCAAGCTGCTGTGCAGTTATTTGTTCTGCATAGCCCTTACTAATCATTCCATTAAGGTATGTTTTATACTCCTCATAAAACTGCTCATGGTTAAGGAACTTCCTTTTCAGCCCAAGTAACCTTTGTTTCACCACAGAAAAGTTGTTAGGCAGAGACACGTCATGCTTTTTAAAGGGCAATTTCAAGCTATAATGACCATCTTTGAGTGTTGCAGACCTTTCCATAATCTCTATGAACTTCATGTCCTCTCTTGAGAGTCCCTTTTGCTCTGTAGCTCTCTCATTAAAGTCATGGTTGTACTGCTCACTCAACATCTTTTCCAACCTGCTCACAGAAATCCTGTTGACAACTACTGAAGAGACCTCAGCTTCCAAGCTGCTGCCATTTCCTTGCAAAGGGCCGTTAATAACCCACCCCAGTGCTGTTCTCATAGCATAGGGGCCTTCCCCTTGGGTATGTATAACCTCCCAAGGCTCTAATATCTTGGGAGCGTTGCTTCCAATCAACAAATCCACATTCGCCTTTATGCTGGGAATTTTTACCTTTGCTAGGTAGGACCACTTTGCCAAATCTCTTTCAGTCACAATGTTGTCCATGCTTACAGGCATTTTCTTTTGGGTGAGGACTTCAGAAAGTTTATAGAAAAGGTCGGTCTCCAAACCAGATATTTCTAAACCAGGTAGTGAATATGCTGGGACAACCCTTTCCTGTCCCATAGTTTGTAGGAGAAAATTGGTTCGTCTACCAGCAAGATTGAGCCTTTGCATAAGATGTTCTGAACAAAAGGTGGCTGTACTGCCAGGATCCAAAAATGCATATGTGTTTATTATACAGTCTCCTTTGATGGACTTAACTTGGACTGGGAGGATGGAAAGAAGACAGCGATCATCTCCGGCCCCTGTATGACCACAAGTTTTGTGAGATGCTGTGATGTTACATGCCACAGGCTCCTTGGAATACTTTGTGTTTGCTTTAACTTTGTCATTTTTGTCAACATGAAGCACACTGGGATGGTTTTGACCACAAACCCTGCAGGTCAAACGCTTGTCACAGTCTCGACTCATGTGCCCAGCACCTAAACAACCAAAACAAAGCTCCTTTTCCTTTAGAAAGCTTATCTTATCTCGGTGTTTCATCCTTTCAAAATGTTGACATCCTTCCAATGAATGACTTCTAAAACAACACACACAAGTTAACTTCACTGGAGTACCATGTTCTGATGCATCTCTAGAGATCTCCACCGATTGCACTGGTTCAATGCTAGTGGCAAAGCTGTTTCCTCTCATCTTATTCACTGGTTGTGACTTCATCCTATTGCTGACCTTAAAGCTAGTTGTTCCAGATTTTACATCCTGAATGTCACCAAATAAAGGGTCAGATAGTATACGGACCTGCTTTTCAATGAATGCAACCAGATCCTTGAACATAGCTCTATGCTCAGATGTTTCCAGTATGTCATGTGCAACACTCCTCCATTGCTCTCTCAGCTTAAATGGCAGCTTAGACATAACAGCCCTCATGTTACTTGGAATGTCCAGCTCCCGAATGTACTGCAGCTTCTCCATGACATTACAACATGAACGCAGAAAAAGAGAGTAAGATTGTAAAGCATTTACATCCTCTGATTGTATTGCAGGCCAAGCCAAAACCCTTTCAATGTATGCAGTGGCGATCCTATACTCATTGCCAAAGTGTTCTTGGAGCAGCTGGTTTGCTCGAGCATAGCCATACTCTGGAGCCATATGCTGGCAGCTCCGAACCAGTTCCCTTGGCTGCCCTCTGGTAAACTGCTCGAGATAATACAAGCAATCACCTCTGCTGACCTTCTCCTCCACTCCTTGCTCAAACGCTCGCTTAAAGGAAATATATTGAAGAGGATCCCCATCAAATATGGGAATATCTCTCGCTGGCAATAACATTAAACGTTGCTGATGTACAAGAGCTGATGTTATTTCATTCTGTTTTTCCATTATGGCACAGATATTTCCAAATTGCCTTTCATCTGTAGGCTGAGCATTTAACAGTCTGGGTTGCAAAGGTGGCATGGATGCCTCCACTTGCGTGGTTGAATAAACATTTAGCCCTTTTAAATCCATACACTCCCATAGTCCAGCTGTACATTGCTGACTGGCCTCCTGTGTTAGCATAGCAGCTGCTGGTGGGTTATATGTTGGCAGTGACCAATCTTTTGGCTGTCGCTTGCTCTGAGTTACAGGTCTGTACTCCTTTGCTATTGGGTTTAATTGCTTAGAAGCTGCTGCCTTTATTTGCTTGTCCAGGTAGGAGTTCATTGCATTTGATGATGCTCTAGAAACACTTCGAGAGTCAGAGGCCTGTAACACGGCTAATTTAGCAGTGGATGCGGCTAACTTAGTTTCCAGTCCAAGCTGTTCCTTTTTCCTCTTGAGCTGTTGCTCTTGTTCCTCGAGAGCGTGCATTTTCTGCAAAGCTGCTGCATGAGCAAGCAACGCAGCCCTTTCAGCCTGTGCTTTAATTCTTGCAGAGGAAGTAGTGCTTGACTTTCCACTATATGAGCTTCTTCTGCTGGAGTGTTTGCTAGCCACATTTGAAACACTGTCCTCTGGATTCACAACATCATCATCATCATCGTCATAACCACATAACCATTTTTTCACATTAAACATACATTCATCATTGCATATCATTTTTGCTTTGAACCATATGTTGTGTTTTTCCTTTTCCTCATCAGGTAAAATACCAACCAAAGAACCATGAATACCTTTAGCTTCATCACACAAATTGACAAGATCATCAAGAGCACATTGTACCTTTAGTTTATCTTTGTTTTGCATAAGCACCTGCATTTTTTGTCTTAAAATACCCGTCTTATTTAGCTTAGCTTTCCTAGTACTTTGCAACCTTTCAATCTTTTCAGCAAAAGCCTTAGCAGTTAGTTTTACAACACGTTTTTCAGTCTTCCTTTGCGTACCAATGCCATCAGTGTCGATGTTCC
Organism: Cololabis saira; assembly: GCF_033807715.1. Classification (NCBI taxonomy): domain Eukaryota; kingdom Metazoa; phylum Chordata; class Actinopteri; order Beloniformes; family Belonidae; genus Cololabis; species Cololabis saira. The sequence goes on from NC_084601.1 coordinate 41,737,421, forward strand.
TTTCAGCCGATTGCGCAATAGCCGATTGCGCAATAGCCTCCACGGGCTTGTCCACAGCTTCACGCCCATCCATGATTTCCCCCACAAAGTTAACTGTCCTCCCGTTTTGACCACCAATGCTTTGGATTTACGCCCCGATATATGAAACAATTGTGCACATGAGCATGAATGGCCATTCATAAATTTGTAGTGATACTACTCACGTTGGGCGCCTTGATGGTCCCGATGAATGAGTCCTGCACCGCTGAAGTCCGAAAATCAGCTCCCGGTGTCCTCACGCCGACAGCGGGTGTTAACAGGTGAGCTCCCAGGTGGCCGGCTGAGATGATGGTGTCCGGTGCGATGGCGCCGGCCCAGCTTGTCCTGCAGCTCCAGACGATCCTGCAGCTCCAGACGATCCTGCAGCTCCAGAAGATCCTGCAGCTCCAGACGATCTTGCAGCTCCAGAAGATCCTGCAGCTCCAGACGATCCTGCAGCTCCAGACGATCCTGCAGCTCCAGACGATCCTGCAGCTCCAGACGATCCTGCAGCTCCAGACGATCCTGCAGCTCCAGACGATCCTGCAGCTCCAGACGATCCTGCAGCTCCAGAAGATCCTGCAGCTCCAGACGATCCTGCAGCTCCAGTTGATCCTGCAGCTCCAAATAAGGACTTGCAACTCCAAACATTAGTTTCATCATGAAACAGGTTCCTCCTGGAACTCAATAAACCTGAGCAGACCTCCTGGTGCTCGGTAATCCAGATCCAAGCAGTTTTTTGACTTGAATGTAGCGGCTAAGCCCAAAACTTAAAGCCACTGAGGGGCTGCATAGACAGGCTGGATTTTAATTGACGCGCTTGCTGCTCTACTGAACTTTGCGTCTGATGAAACAAATGACCTTACGATTCACTTCTTTTGTGATGTTCATTTATTGATCACTTTTCACCACTACCAAACAAAGTTACAGAGCGGAGCAGAGCGTAGCGTAGCGTAGCGGTCAAAAAACTATATTCTCCTCTGTCTAGCAACACCTGCCACCTTTATACTAATTGCAAGTGACACAGTGAGGACACCTACTGGCCCAATTTGGTATACACAAACACACACCCACATAGAAATGGCTCCTAAAAAAAGGTATTCATATCTTCTAGCAAAGGCGAGGTGTGTGTGTGTGTGTGTGTGTGATTCATTTTGGTACAGCCGACCACTCCTAGAACCTAATTGAGATTTCTCCCAAAACAGAAGGGCAAGATTAATACCCACTAACCCTTGTTTAGGCCACTAGCCCTAGATGCAAAGAGGAATTGGGACACCACTACACTCACGGGAACGCGCAAAATTTAGGGGTAGTGCTGAAAAGTAGGGCTAGGGGGGTATTGGGACTGGGCCTTAATATAAAGGTGCCGTAAGGGGCTCCTCCTGCTCAGAGCAGCTCATCCTGGTAAAACCGGGACCAGAACATGTTCTTAGCAGATGATCTTCAGACGGGGAGTCAGAGAGATGCAACTTGCACTTTCTGTTTTGAAATGACAATTCTTATGTCTGTGCCACTCACTGCTTAGTAACTGTTTAATAAATACCGTTTTAGTAAATTTGTATGCGAAAAAATGTAATGGGACATGTACCTTCCAAAAAGTTCAACTTTTGCCTTTTCAGTCCACATTGTATTTTCCCAAAAGTCTTGGGGATCATCAAGATGTTTTCTGTCAAAACTGAGATGAGCCTTTATCTTTCTTTTTGCTCTGCAGTGGTTTTTGTCTTGGAACTCTACCATTTTTGCCTCGTCTCTTTCTTATGGTGGATTCGTGAACAATGACCTTAATTGAGGCAAGTGAGGCCTGCAGTTCTTTGAATGTTGTTCTGGGGTCATTTGTGATCTCTTGGATGACTTGTCGCTGCGTTGTTGGGGTAATTTTGGTCGGCCGGCCTCCTGGGAAGGTTCACCACTGTTCCATGTGTTGTGCAACTCATAGGTAGCTTGGCTGTCCAGTTATCAAGGCTAATGATAATTCTATTAAAGAATTATTAATAATTAATAAAGTTGACTATTTATCAAATTGTATTATCAAAAATGATCATTCTCGTAGGGGCACCACCGCCGGGGCCTTACTTCCGGTGGGATTCGATAACTAACAGCAGAAAATCAGTCTCAGAGTAATTATTATACCTAGTTATTAGTTGAAGGAGGTGAGATCCGAACACACACTTCGTCACCCAGCCTTGGCGGCAGATATGCACAGAATAAACAAGACGGCTTTTGTGATCAGAAATTTATTCACATCAGTGTCAAACAGTTGGTAAGCAACACTCATAAATTCTGATCGTTTAATCACACAACAAGAAATACAAAATCATACGATGAAAGGAAGGGGTTCTTGGGATCCTCCGGGCTGAGACTGGTGTGTGTGTGTGTGTGTGTGTGTGTGTGTGTGTGTGTGTGTGTGTGTGTGTGTGTGTGTGTGTGTGTGTGTGTGTGTGTGTGTGTGTGGTGTGTGGGTGTGTGGGTGTGGGTGTGTGGGTGTGTGCGTGTATGCGTCAGAGCAGCTTACGCTGCGCGTCACGCGTTCTGGGGGCGGGTCACGCTGCGGTACGTGAGCACGTTGCCAGAAGGGGCGTGCTACGTCGCGCTCCGTGAACACGCCTCCCGGAAGGCGACCCACGGCCGTACAGCCGTGAAGGAAATGTAACGGAAAGCGCAGCAGATCACGGCTAAACAACGGTGAAACACCACGTGGATCTGACGCGCAACCGGGTTTAGTGAAGGAAAGGGGAGGGGCGGAGGAGCGTGTCAGCGGACCGCGCTCGGACGTTGCACCGACGTGCCTGCGGGACCTCCGGCGCCTCACACAGACGCGCGGCTGCAGGCGGTCACCGCAGCCGGGGGAACCCAAAGGGGTTTTGTGAGCTCTAACGGCCGGTTTAGTAGATCGGCCGCAGGTCCCACTCGAGAACCGGGTCGGGAGTAACCCCCACCCGCTCTGAGATCGTCGGAGCCGCGGTCCGATCACTCGGCGGTGAAAGCTCACGTAAACAGGAGTTCAATACAATCAACACGTCACACAATGCATAAACTCAATAAACAGGGCCAAAACAACCGAAATAAAACCTAAATGAATCTGCCCAGACACTAAATCGCCTCTTACTTTGCAGTAGGTGAGAGAGCCGCTCTGTTTGAGGAGGAGGAGGAGGGGGGTTTCGTCCAGCCCGTGGGTGCAGTATAAACGCTCCTTGCGCGCACCCGGGAGGGGGGGGACTCCGTCTCACCCCGTCCGACTCTGAGGAAAAGGAACACAGGGCAGGTTTGCAGGACCGGCGACCCTATTACCAGCGTGAGATCTCCAGTGGTCCTTTGTCGCGGTCGGCGCCGGGCCCCGATGTCGGGATGCTCCGGGAAAGACCGTTTCACCGCGGTGGCGTCCACTGAGTCGGCTGGCAGGGTCCGCGGAGCGGATTCTGCGCTGGTTGGATGTGGGAGTCGGGCTAGGAAAAGTCTCACCTCTGCCAGCAGGCAAAAAGGCCGGGCAGACGGAAAAGTGAACAGGGAAAAATAAAAACGAAGAAAAAGAAAACTTTGGAGCCACACTCCAGGTTTTGGCCTGATGCCAAAAAAATATGAGCAAACTGAAAAACGCAAAAAAGCAGAGAAACGAAGAAAAAGCGGAGAAACTAAATAAGAACGAGACGGAAAAAAAAAGCAGAGGAGCATCAGGTGGTTGCTCCTTTTTGTAGTCTCTTTGGGGGTGGGACTGATCACAGGCAGTGCCAACCAATCCTCCTGGCCGATCGAGGCCTGGCGCTCGGGCTCCGGGTGTCTGACCCCCCCAGGTGCCATAAACCCTAGGGGAGTCTGTACCTGGCAGAAATCCTGCTGATTCGCTTTTTTGACCCCCCTCTAGGTGTCATAAACCTGAGTTCTGTTTCCGTGGGCGCCCCTTTGATGTGGGGCCGTATCGTGGGTCACATACAGGCCATCTCGAACCAGGCCACCAGGGTTATAAATTGGCCTGAGCGAGAAGATAGCAGCGGGACCATAAACTCCAGGGGGGGAGGCCGGGTCTGGCTTTGCTGGAATTTGATGGCAATGTAATTTTTCTCAGATCACACATAGTATGAATTCATCCTCCTACTTTCACATGGGCTGAGCCCAACACATGTTTTCGCCGTTTGTGGATTATGGCTCTCACTGTGGTTCGTTGGAGTCCCACAGCTTTAGAAATGTACCGGTGCTCCTTACTGAAAATTTTAGGAGCACCAGCACAACTAACTGTTACATATTTTTGACGGTTACAACGTAGCAAGGTAGCAAAAAGTAGCGGGTGTTAAAGTCTATTTTTTATTTTCGTGAACAATTAATCTGGCATGTTCACGGTAAACCTGGATCTTCGGGGAGGAGCTAACAATGGATGAATGGATTGACGAGTGCCTGTCTCCGGGAAAAAAGGAGCTACATCTGGAGAGATGGGACTGCTTTTTTCCACAGTGGGGCTATTTTTACTGGATAATATGTATTTCTGATTAATTAAAAACCACATAAAATATTGTGTATTCTTCTTTAGTATTTACATTATTGGTAACCGTTTTATAAAAGCAATACATCACTTCGCATCGGGCCCGAGAACGCCCCTCAGCGCGGGGGAGCGCGCGCCCGTATGGCTCACGGGTTGAGCAGCGACTTTTGTAAACTTTCCCCTGGACAGCTAAGTGTATTAGATTCCAGTCGCGGCATATTTTTCCCCCACTTCCGACGTGTTTGTCTTTCACTGTACCTATCAAATAAAGTTGCAAGAGCCGCATGACACCGAGCAACGCGCAACCCCGCCCCCCGCCTCGCAGCGCGCATCCAGACACACGCACGCACGGACGCGCACACGCTTCCGCCCCTCCAGAAAATTATGAAAAGAGAGAAAAAAAAAAAAAAAAAAAAATCATGGAGAGGGGTGGATTTGCAAGTCGCGCTGGTGCTCCTAGTTAAAATACTATGTCGCACGGCCTCCAGAAAAGGTCGCAAAATCCGACCAATTGGTCACAGTCTGGAGCCCTGATCTCCCACGTAGGGTGCGCTCTTATGACTGGCTGAAACAAAGGAAGATATCTGATTGGTTGCAGATCCTTCCGTGTTAAAAAAAATAATTGTGAATCGAGTCAAGTCAGGGGAGTCTCAAAAGTCGCACGCAAATCCAGCGCAGCTCACAGAAAAAAACGTTTGTAAATCAGGTTATATTTGTGTGTGCATCAAAAATACATTTGTGTATCTTGTCCTAAGCACGTGTGAATTTTGTGCTTTTGCATTTGTGGATCGGCGTGTGGATTTGTGAATTTTGTCTTGTGCATGTGTGAATTATGAGACTGTTCTAGCTCAATACTTGAAACTGAAAAGGCTTTTGATAATGCAGCCAAGATAATGTAAGTCATCTTCTCTATTACAGAATCATAAAGGAAGACCCAAAAGATACTGCTGTGATGATTGCGAACAAGTCTTCTCCGCTTCATCAAACCTGAAGATCCATAAGAAAACTCACACTGGTGATAAACCATACAGCTGTGATCAGTGTGGTGCAGCTTTTACCCGACGAGATCATCTAAAGCGACACCAACGTATTCACACTGGAGATAAGCCTTACAGGTGTGATCAGTGTGGTGCGGCTTTTACCCGGCAAGGTGATTTAACGAGTCACCAACGTATTCACACTGGAGACAAGCCTTACAGGTGTGATCAGTGTGGTGCGGCTTTTACCCGGCAAGGTGATTTGACGAGTCACAAACGTATTCACACTGGAGACAAGCCTTACAGGTGTGATCAGTGTGGTGCGGCTTTTACCCGGCAAGGTGATTTAACGAGTCACCAACGTATTCACACTGGAGACAAGCCTTACAGGTGTGATCAGTGTGGTGCGGCTTTTACCCGGCAAGGTGATTTAACGAGTCACCAACGTATTCACACTGGAGACAAGCCTTACAGGTGTGATCAGTGTGGAGCGGCTTTTACCCGGCAAGATCAATTGACGAGACATCAACGTATTCACTCTGGAGATAAGCCTTACAGATGTGATCAGTGTGGAGCGGCTTTTGCCCAGCAAAATGATCTAATTCGTCACCAACGTATTCACACTGGAGACAAGCCTTACAGATGTGATCAGTGTGGAGCGGCTTTTGCCCTGCAAGGTCATTTGACGAGTCACCAACGTATTCACACTGGAGACAAGCCTTACAGGTGTGATCAGTGTGGAGCGGCTTTTGCCCAACAAGGTGGTCTGAAGCGACACCAACGTATTCACTCTGGAGACAAGCCTTACAGATGTGATCAGTGTGGAGTTGCTTTTGCCCACCAAGGTTCTCTAATTAGTCACCAACGTATTCACACTGGAAACAAGCCTTACATATGCGATCAGTGTGGAGCGGCTTTTGCCCACCAAAGTTCTCTAATTAGTCACCAACGTATTCACACTGGAGACAAGCCTTACAGGTGTGATCAGTGTGGAGCGGCTTTTGCCAGGCAAGGTCATTTGACGAGACACCAACGTATTCACACTGGAGACAAGCCTTACAGATGTGATCAGTGTGGAGTTGCTTTTGCCCAGCAAGGTGCCCTAACGAGACACCAACGTATTCACACTGGAGACAAGCCTTACAGGTGTGATCAGTGTGGAGCGGCTTTTGCCCAACAAGGTTCTCTAAAGAGACACCAACGTATTCACACTGGATAAAAAGTGTACATTTGTGATCAGTGCCAATATCATTTATTTTGAGAGTTCAGTTAAAAGGCACCAATTTAGTTATTTTAGTTTGAAAGAAATAATTCTGGTGGTTCGATTGTGGGAAAGATTTTAAATATTTTATTTAAAAAGCAGCAGATTCTTACAGCTGTAAGAGCTGTTCAGTTATAACCAGATTTAGAAAATGAAGTAAAAGAATTCAATTCAAAAGTCTTTATTTTGAACATGATGGTAGTGTAAGTAACAGACATGCTCGAGCATACTTGAACAATGAATGCAACAGATTTAGTTTTTAAGCAGCAGCAGTTTTGACATGTTCAAAAAGAAGTAAGAAGTAAAAAAATGTCTCCTTCCACTTGAACTCAATACCATGTTTTCACATAGACTCTTGTTGTTAGATGTCAAAAATCTTGATGTATTGAAGTTACACAAATTAATATTAACCATTTGACACAGTGTAAACATATTGTGGTATACGTGAGTATAAATTTGCGGATACCTGGGTGATTATTGCCATTTGCAGTTACATTTCCCTCTATATAAACACTATTTAAAATTGTAATATGCAACTTCTGAGAGCTAGCAAGATTTGAAATTGGCGCCTCCTCTAAGCCCCGCCCCCTCCTCCCCCTCCCGTCAGCGCTCCGTCCAAAGCCACGCCCCCACAAACTTTGGGGAACGCGCATTTGCCACATTTGGCTGGGACCAGCCTCGAGTTTATGATACCTGACCGCATGGTTTGGAACAAAGGAAACCCCATGGACGCAAAGCTCAACCAGGATTTGCATCTAAGGCCCTGCAGTGATAAGGAACAGCCCCTGATTGGACACAGACCCCAAGCCACAGGGGGGGCCTTCACTTCCTGGGCCAGCTATAAAAGGAAAAGCTCTCTTCTCCTCTGCTCTGTCCGTTTCGCAGCGAGTGGCCGCGAGTTTTCTGAGCCCAAAGAGGAGCTGAACCAGGGACCCTGCAAGCCTCGACGTGAACGCCTTTGGACCGACCTGGAGCTGAAGGAGGCCCAGCTGCTGTGCCCATGTATTCCCCTCATCCACACTGGTCCTCATCTGGACCAGGAGAGAGAGAGAGAGAGACGCTCTTTATCAGGATCCCCTGCTGAGCGTAACTACCCTTTGTTTCATCAAGAAACACTGACCGGCCGGATTAAACCACTTTCTCTGCATTTACAAAGATTCACGTAAGAGGCTGTTCTGTGTCTGGGCAGAGAAACTTAGTAACACATTTTAAAAGTTAGTTTTACGTTGTGAGCCGGACTGGTGATCCCGTCACAGCTGTGCTCATTAGTTGAGTGTGTTTGTTTATCTTATTGTTTTCTCCCCAAATTCTGCTCCTACTACCCCCCCCCCCCCCCCCCTTCACGTAATCTGAAGTTTTGTGTACATGTTTAGTTAGTTGTTGTTTTTGGGTAGTTTAGCCATCAGAATTTATCCGAAGTGTTGTTTTACCATCTTCTTGACTCTTGTGTAAATAAATTCTGATTAATTTGAATGAGAGAAGTTGTTTGTGCTTATTTTAAGCTTATTTGTCACGACTGTTGTTGCAAGGCCTTTGTTCAAACTCCTCCCTTCACTATTATTCTGAAGAATAATCTACCTTGAGACTAATTTTTGCAGTTTAGTTATCTTTTTTCTGATTACATCAGGTGGTGCCCCATTTTGATTAAGTCGTTTTGATAATTCAATTTGATAATCTACTTTATAACTATTAATGATTGTCCTTCGACAATCATTAATGACTCTTTGATAACTGAACCAGCACCTCCCCTGTGGCACAACATCAATGATATTAGAAATAAATGTATGGCTTTATATAAATTGTCCTGTTGTGGTGGAATAAAAAATCATCCAGCACAGAGATGTCTTAGGTGTGAAAAAAAACCTTGAGAAAAAACAATTTTTCCCTCTTTTTATAGCAGGCAGTTAATGTTTCTTTTATCCTGTAAAGTTGGACATTTTAAAGAGTAGGTGAATGACTTTCTTTTTGACAGTTGTGGAACTGCAACAAAATTAATTTCTGCATGAGACCCAATGCAAGAAAGAGATGGTCGGCCTTCCTGTCCTGAGCACCAAGAAGAGGACTGGAATGGTTTTCCAAGTCCAAATAATAACACTGTAAAGTCTCACGTTTCCACCAAGTTTCAAACGGGACGTTTCATGTGTTAGGCTAACGTGATAATCACTACACTACATAAACTGACATCCTTTGACCTGCAAAGTCGGGGGGCATAACAAAAAAAATCCTGTAAAAAATTCTGCTACAAGTCTTGACAGCAAGATGGATACTGTGGGTTTTCTCTAGGCTGCTCTGAAAGACTCATTCTGCGAGAAGTATTTTATCTCTTCCTTTTCTTCAAGTCTTTGCACATTGACTTTGAAGTTACCTTCATATGAATCATATTAGAAATAAATGTATGGCTTTATATAAATTGTCCTGTTGTGGTACAATAAAAAAACATCCACCACAGAGATGTCATGGGTGTGAAAACAATCAAGAAAAAACTTTTCTAAATCTTTTCTAAAGTCAGGTAGTTAATGTTTTTTTGTTATAAAGTTGTACATTTTAAAGTGTAGGTGAATGGAGAATGACTGACTTTTGGTCAGTTGTGGAACTGCAACAAATTTCATTTCTGCATGAGACCCAATATGAGAAAGAGATGCTCAGCCTTCCTGTCCTGAGCACCAAGTAGAGACTGGAGTGGTTTTCCAAGTCCAAATAATGCTATTGCAAAGTCATACATGTTTCTACCCAGTTTTGAACAGGGGCCCTTTCGCGTGTTAAGAGAACGTGATAACCACTACACTACGGACACTACCATGCACTGAAATCGGCGGGCCAAGACACTGTTACGTCCCAGACTTGGGGAACAGAGGGGCAACATAAAAATGAGGCAGCGAGAGATGATTTACAACAAAAAGGCTGTATTTATTCTTGCACAGCTCAAGGTTTTCAATAAAAAAGTTAAAATCCGTGCTAACTGGGTGAACACAACAGAAACAAAATGATAAAACGAAAAATGAAGCTTCTCTTCGGGGTAAACCTAGGCCAAAATAACAAACAAAAGAAACTACCTTCTCAACCAGACTACCTAAGCCCTGGAACGAAACAAAAGATCAAACAAAATTACAATCTCTGAGCCTAACTTCCTAAACTAACAAAAACAGGAGAAAAAGGGGATCAAATTAAATGGCGGTTTACCCTTACTGCTTCGGTATAAAATATAAGACAGGCTACAGCCAGTTACAAAACCACCCACCTAACTCAAGCAAGAACTGCTCACAAACAGACAGCAGACTAACACAGATTATCAAGCACAGAACACAGCGAGGAGGATTGCCACACTGAACAGTAGCAGCCCTCGAAATGCTGACTGAGGTGTGCTGCTTTTGAGGTGGACCAGCAGCTTTTGAGGTGGACCAGCAGCTTTTGTGGTGGACCAGCAGCTTTTGAGCTGGACCAGCAGCTTTTGAGCTGGACCAGCAGCTTGTTGTCAGTTCGCCAGTCTCATCTGCCCCAGCTGTGGAGGACCAATGGCTGCGGCAGGAGGCGGGACCTGTCAATCTGAACTGTCAGTAGGAAGAACAAGATGGATCAAAAATAGGAGTGCTCACTCGCCCAAAAATACAGAAACAAAATATAAGTACAATTACACACTAAATCGCAGGCACTAACGGCTGGGGGCCGTAACAAGACTGATTGCTAAAATGCCCACAGCAAGATGGATACTGCAGGTTTTTCTCCTGCATGCTCTGAGAGGCTCATGCTGAGAGACATATTTTATCTCTTGCTTCTCTCTGAACTACGGAAACTGAAATTCTTTAAAATCAGTGTGCAAAATTTTAAATTCCATGCAAATAATCTCTGGTTGCCACATTTTCCCGACAGCAAGATGGATGCTGCAGGTTTTCGGTTACCTGCTTTGAAAGACTCATGTTGCGGGACATACCGTGGGGAAAAAAAGTATTTAGTCAGCCACCAATTGTGCAAGTTCTCCCACTTAAAAAGATGAGAGGTGTTCAACTATGAGACACAGAATGGGGGGAAAGAATCCAAGAAATCACATTGTAGGATTTTTACTGAATGAATTGATAAATTCCTGGGTAAAACAAGTATTTGGTCACCTACAAACAAAGATTTCTGCCTTTCAAAGACCGGTAACTTCTTCTTCAAGAGGCTCCTCTGTCCTCCACTAGTTACCTGAATTCATGGCACCTGCTTTAACTGGTTATCAGTATTGATAACCAGTAACAAATGTATTGAGATGAACTTTTGTTATTGATCAAATACTTATTTTAAACTATAAATTGCAAATACATTCTTTAAAAATCAGCCAATGTAATTTTCTGTATTTTTTTTTTCATTTTGTCTCTCATGGTTGAGATATACCTGTGATGAAAATTACAGATATATCGGTAACCCTTTCTTTTACAGTACAGTAATAACCAGGTAATACCATGGTAATTACACTGTAATTACCTAGTAGTACCTTCTATTTACAAGGTAATTACATGGTAACTACCGGGTAATTTACCCAGTAAGTACTAGGTAATTATTACGGATTTTGTACCATGTAATTATGTGTATTTACTATGTAATTACATGGTAAATACCTGGTTGTTTAAACTAAACATTACTAGGTAATTACAAAGACATTAGATGGGAACTATGAGGGAAATTACAGGTATTTACTAGGTTAATATTGGTAACTACCAGTCAATTTACCATGTAATTACTCTGAAATTACATGAATTATGTCTAAGTAAGTACCAGGTAATTACTAAGTATTTTTCTGCAAACTACCAGGAAATTATAACCTATATTTGAGGTATTTACCAGCTAATTACACTTCAATGACCATGTAGTTACCTTGTATTTACTATACATTTCATGGATAACTACCGGGTATTTACCCATTCATTACTGATTTATGTATTATCAATGGATTGGTGCATGTACCCCCGAGGGGTGTAAATGACTCTATTGACCTTGTAATTAACCTGATAGTTACCATGTTTTACTGGGCAATTGGCAGGTACTTACCTTGTAGTTACTTGCCCAGTAATTCTATTTCCTAAGTATTTACCCAATAAGTACAGACATTTTTACCTGGCTTTTACTCAGTAATTAAAGTGAAACTGGACTGTAAAAGAAAGCGTGTGTTGTTTCCATAATATTACCTGGTAATTGTAGATTATAATTATACTTCTATATTATACCCGGGGGGTAAAAATGATCACAAGAACGGTGAGTAAAGATCCCAGAACCACACGGGGACCTAGTGAATGACCTGCAGAGAGCTGGGACCAGAGTAACAAAGGAACCGTCAGTAACAAATACGCCGCCAGCGACTCAGATCCTGCAGGGCCAGACGTTCCCCCTGCTGAAGCCAGTACAAGTCCAGGCCCGTCTGAAGTTTGCTAGAGAGCATTTGGATGATCCAGAAGAGGATTGGGAGAATGTTATATGGTCAAATGAAACCAAAATAGAACTTTTTGGTGGAAACACAACTTGTCGTGTTTGGAGGAGAAAGAAAGCTGAGTTGCATCCAAAGAACACCAAACCTACTGTGAAGCACGGGGGTGGAAACATCATGTTTTGGGGAGGTTTTTCTGCAAAGGGACCGGGACGACTGATCCGTTATTTGCAAATACATTCTTTTAAAATCAGCCAATGTGATTTTCTGATTTTTTTTTTTTTCATTTTGTCTCTCATATATATACACACACACTTACTTTGATCTACTTCAAATCATGTTTCTCTAGTTTGCCCTCTATGATTAGATTTGTGTTAGTTAAACAACCTCAGACCGTGTCAGAAAAGGCTCTGTGGCGCAATGGTAGCGCGTCTGACTCCAGATCAGAAGGTTGTGTGTTCAACTCACATCAGGGTCATAATGAACTTTCACTTTTTTTATTTATCCATCCTCACGAGTTCACCAACCAGACAAACTTTAGCTGCAACAGAAAACTTTGATATGAACCTGGAATTGTTCAAGTCTGCATAATCACCTGACTTGATGAAAGGAGGAACAAAAGATAATCTTAATAAAAAACGAATTTAATTTGTTTATCAGGAGACACAAGGCAAGTTTATTTGTATACCACATTTCATGTACAATTTAAAGTGATTTAATAGCAACATTTAAGATAAAAAAATGTGTCAAAGTGATAAAGTAAAATCATCCAGTTTTAAAAAGTCTCTAAATTGTCTGATTCTGCAGATTCACACATATAGGAGTGGTTGTTGTGGCCGAGTGGTTAAGGCGATGCACTCGAAATCCATTGGGGATTCCCCGCGCAGGTTCAAATCCTGCCAACAACGATTAATATTTGAATGGGGGAAAAAAAGGTTTGTTAAATCTTGTCTGTCTTAACCTCAGACAAAACTGATTTAAAACTCATCCATCAGGGGCCTCATGTACAAAGAGTGTACGTGCGCCACTTTCTACGCTTACGGTTGAATGTTCAAAAAGTGATTGAACGTGAAAAGTTGTGGTCCTTCACGCACACGTTAATTCTGGCTTACGCACATTTCTGAGGTTTTGTCTTATGGCGACACTCACTGGGGATGCAGTGAAGTCCAACATATGAGGAAAAGTGACTTCAACAACAAGTTCACTACCACACATGAAGGGCACGACAGTCCCCACATCACCAAATAAGTTACACAGGAGTCGAAATGCAACAATTTCACAATTAACCACATGGTCTGAACATAAAACTAAAGGTTGGTGCAAAACAATGTATACTGCAAATCACACTGTCAGCCTTGGCTCTGTTAGAGGACACTGCTGATGGCAGGATGCAGTACGGAGTCTTTAGGGACCACTCTGCTGGTCCAGGATGAAGACTGGAGTAAGACGAGACGAGGTAACTGAGAGTTTACGGAGGCCCTGTGGCTTAGTTGGTCAAAGCACCTGTCTAGTAAACAGGAGATCCTGGGTTCAAATCCCAGCAGAGCCTCTAAACTCATCTGTCTTTGGAGGAGAGAAAGATTAGAGATGTCTCATTCATTCATAGTTCAACTGTGGTGGTGAAATGGTAAAGAGACATGTAGTTCTTCTAAGAGATGTGGACTGCTTGAGAGGGAGGTAATGTCTGGTTCTTCTCCTTTTAGTCACTTTAATGCTTTGCTGTTCTTCACTCGTGCCACAAGGTGGGGTACTCCTGCAATTCTTTTTGACCAAATGTGTATTTCTTTACGCGATGTGTCTGACAGTCAGTTACTTCCCAAGTTTGACCTCACTTAAAAAAGTCTCTACTTGGTTCGGGAGACTGTGCATGTAACTCAAGTTGTTGTAAACCAGGATGGATCAAACATATACATGCATACATACGAAAAAGAAACCCTCACCATGAAGGCCGGTTAGCTCAGAAGGTCAGAGCGTGGTGCTAATAATGCCAAGGTCATGGGTTCAATCCCCATACTGGCCAGAATGTTTACCACTAAAACACGGGTCATCTTTGAAAGTTTCAGATTCAGGTTCTGCCTCTCACCTGGAAAATAGCTGGGATAGAATCCAGGAGACCCATGTGACCCCTCCAAAGAATATAGTGGTTATAGAGAAAGGATGGATGTACCATCAAGTCATTTCTGTGAGGATCTGCTATGAAGGGCATTTCTGGTATGATGGCTGAGTTGTTCAGGTCGTAGTATGGGGGAACATATATTGGTGTATAAAAGTGGGTTTTTACTACTTTATAGTTAGAAACTGTAAAATGATAGTTTGAATGAATGATAATATATATTATGAACAGATGAGATGTGACCATATGATTTACACAGATTTCAATTATAGTGTATACATGGGTGATTGCAGTATTTACATGAGAGTTGAAGTATTTACAGCAGTGTGAGGAGGTAGTTGGCAAAAAGTCCAGTGCAATTATATCACGTACCGTTGTGCAGAATAGTGCAAAGAGTCAGTGGGTGCTGGAACACACAAGACCTGCTTTAACTGAACCCATTTCAGGGCAGGTAACCATATATGGTAACTATAAAAGCGTTGTTTCACCTCCTTCATAGCTCTGTTACTTCACATAAAGCCAGGACAGTAGTGGAACAGGTTTGTGAACTAAATATATCCCAGTGAGGTGGAATCAAGCTGCTCCAGAGGAAGAACTTTTGTGTCAACAGGGTTTGTATAACAAGCTGAAGACATCGTTGGAGGTTCTGTGGCTTAGTTGGTCAAAGCACCTGTCTTGTAAACAGGAGATCCTGGGTTCAAATCCCAGCAGAGCCTTTAAACTAACAATTAAGTATATCACTCCTGTAATGATAAAAACCACAGGCTTTGTGGAAAAATTGACCCAATTTCTGTGTTTTCCACATGGTTGGATAAAGTCTTCACCTTCTCCTCTGTTTGGGAGGAAACTGTTTGTCGACACAAACACTTACAATGTTTCTCAGTGTAGCAAGTGCTTCTTCTAACATTTCCTAAGCAGTAAAAGCAGACTGAACTCTCATGACATTTTAACAGGCCTCATTCATATTGAGATGATAATTGTTGCTCATAAGGGAACAGTCGTTGGCTGACCGTCACTGCCAGGGTTCTTGAGAAAGCCGTAATCCAGTCAGGAGTAGGTACGAAGAGAGAGCTGTTCATTCAAATGTCAATGACAGTTGTCATTATCAAACCTCTCCAAGTCTATGGTCTCTTTCTAAGAGGATGGTAATTAGCTTGGGATTTTGAAGAAACCATCAACAAACAGTTACTTTCCTGACATCTAGGTATGTGTACGTAGAGATCCAGGCCTTGATTACAAAACCTTGAGTTACATGTGTAGCGTCTGTTAGATAACGGCAGCAGAGCAACTGTGTCACTAACATGATAGTGCTGGTTAGCACCAGAGAAGAAGCCCTTGTTCTTTGTTGGTTTTTAGAGTTGTGAGAAAAAAGCAGAGAAATGTACTGAATGCCTCAGAGCAACCGTATGGTTTTACCCTGTCTTCCGCTGAAATAAAGTCCACGTTTTATGCACCAAGTCGTCCCAGTGAGTGCTGTAACAATTTGGAGATGATTAATGGACATTGTTTCACGGCGAAAGACCTTTCCAACTCTGGAGAAAAACGCTGTAACGCCGGACACGTGTGAGAGCAAGCTAACTGAGGAAGTGCTAGCTTAAGGTAGCAGATACATGCCTCATTTTGTTGTTTTTTTCCCAGTGTTTTTTAAAAAAAAAAACGCTACAAACAAGATGTCGGAGTGCAAAGAAGAGCTCCTAATGGAGATATAAACTAAATTATTTGCACTAACAGTAAAACAAACTGTACAGAGCAGTGGCAGCTGGTGATAAAATCATTTTGGGGGGGTGCACTGGCGAGTGGGGATTAGGGTTAGGATCAGTGTTGTGCTAGTTACTGAAAAATAGTAACTAGTTACCGTTATTAGTTACTGTGAGGTTAATCAATCTTTAAACTTGTTTTGTCTTTACGAAACTGTCACATGCTCTGTTAACAGAAGTCACAGCAGCCACTTCCTGATCTGTCTACTGTAGTGTGATTGACTCAATCACACATTATCACTTCAACCCATTGTCTACTGTTCACTGCCATATATGGTCATTTCCTGTCAAGTTTCTTAATAAAAGCATCATGCAGAGGGGAAGCATTTATGAAGCATTTTGCTGTCAGGGGCTCTGCCCCTGTTGCGTTGCTCTCCCCCTTCTGCAGAAGTGTGTTAAAAGACCATTCAAGCCAGTCTCTGTGTCTTTCCTCGTTACAAACTTATGTAATGTTGATTTAGACCTAACAGTTACTTCATTAAAAAGTAACTCAGTTAGTAACTCAGTTACTTAGATCAAAAAGTAATGTGTTACTATGAAAAGTAACTTTTTAGTTACTTTAAATAAAAACATCATTTTAAATGCTCCCATTTAATGCCCCTCTAGCCTTCATTTCAGCAGGTTCTGTATGGATTTACATTGTGCATCGTGTTCTGCATTCTGATTGGCTAAACAGGCTTTAGGAGAAAAAGACGCTACAGCGCGAGTCAGGATACAGCGGTAAAGAAGAGCTGTGGAATACGTGCAAAGCGTTGCTGATCTCTGCAATTTGAAACCTTCTATAATAATTATAAAAGGAATTTCACTAACCACGGGTTCTTTTTGTAACGTAACCCCTGTTAAAAACCAGGGATTGTGGTAATGACAATATCTCCACATTGAGAAACTCGCCTTTTCTTGGCTCTCCATGACCGTCATGTTTTTGAACGCATGGCAGCTACGTTTCCTCTGGTCTTCGCATGTGGGGAAAAAAGCTTCACTGTATCCAGAAATAACAGAGTAACGCACCGTTTGGTAACGGTAATTGCGTTACTGAATTTAAAAAGTAATGTGTTAGAGTATTAGTTACCGCAAAACTAACGGCGTTACTTAGTCCACACTGGTTAGGATTAGGGTTCTTTTCCTCTGCCGAACGACTCGTGAAATTATTGTTTTGTAATGAAACAACCAAATTTAGTTTTTCTGCTGCCATTGTCTCCTGTCTTGTCATTGTGACTCCGTTTGTAGCGAGTGACAGATACAGTCGCACATCTACACCGTCAGGGGTGTGACTTTGATTGACAGCTCATGAATCAATCAGATTGGATGAAGAATGACAGAAAACACGCTGATTGGCCACGGAGGAGTCTTTGAGTAGCCAATTAGAGACCAGCATGAAGTCACATGGAAGAAAAGTTTAAGAACATACAATACACACTCATTTGGCCGGCGCCCCTCGCCATTGAAACCTCTGTATTTCAGTCTGCACAAAAAACAACTCTGAATAAACCCAGTATGGGATGGGAAGGCTTGGAAAATTAAAAGTCAGACACATTTTATGAGTGCACAGATGTGATAATTACTTTTTTTATGTAATTTATGTGTACTGTGTCTTTATTTTTTCCTGTAATTTTATTGGGGGCGCCGCCCTAGCGCCCCCTATTGACAAGCCGCCACTGCTCGTGAGGATGGATAAATAAAAAAACTGAAAGTTCATTATGACCCTGATGTGAGTTGAACACATAACCTTCTGATCTGGAGTCAGACGCGCTACCATTGCACCACAGAGCCTTTTCTGATGTGGTCTGAGGTTGTTTAATTAACACAAATCTAATCATAGAGGGCAAACTATGGAAACAGGATTTGGAAGTAGATCAAAGTATGTGTATTATATATATATATCAGTGTTTCCCCTACCATTATATAGGCCTGGCGGGGCCGCCAGGCCAACGAGACCCCCCGCCAGGCCTAAAAAAAAAAAAATCAATGATCATTTACGTGTTTGCATGAGACGCTGCAGGGAAGCATGAAGGAAAAAACAGCCCGACGACGCACCAGGCGTCCGCGGGGTCCTAGCGCCAGCCATGTATGAGCGTCTAGGCTGATTTATGGTTCTGCGGTACACCAACGGCGTTCTGATTGAGCTTCTTTTTTTGGTAAGCAATAATGATGAAAATAACACAGACAATAGATTGTCTTTCCAGTAGAACCACTAAAAGTTCATTTTTCCCCCAGCCAAATGCATGTAACTCTGTTATAACTAAACGGGTAAAACAAATCTACAATGTTTAAATTATTTATAACTGATATAATCTCAATTGTGAATAGGGATGTTTTGTCACATATGCCGTCAGCACAAGTAGCCGTTAAAAGAGGACCATCCCAGAGGGTTTTTATAGAGATCCCTCTGAAATATATAGAAAAGATGTGCTCAATGCTCATATGGGGTCAGACCTTTCAGGCCCATGACACTTTGGTTAAAGGTTAGATTAAATCTAATTATTTCATTGAAGTGATATCATTCAGCAATATAGGCCTACAATGATTTTTAATGTAAAACTTTGTTATATTGCTACATGTCCAATATACCGTCCCACGCGCCTCGTCTGTTTAGGATTTTTTCGGTGGTACCACCGGGCCTGAAAAAAATTCTAGGGGAAACACTGTATATATATATATATATATATATATATATATATATATATATATATATATATATATATATATATACAGTGGAGCAAAACAGTATTTAGTCAGACCACCGGTTGTGTAAGTTCTCCCACTTAATAAGATAAGAAAGGTATAGATATACCTGTAATTTTCATCACAGATATATCTCAACCATGAGAGACAAAATGAAAAAAGAAATCAGAAAATCGCATTGGCTGATTTTTAAAGAATTATAGTTTAAAATAAGTATTTGATCAATAACAAAAGTTAATCTCAATACTTGTGTTACTGGTTATCAATACTGATAACCAGTTAAAGCAGGTGCCATGAATTCAGGTAACGAGTGGAGGACAGAGGAGCTTCTTAAAGAAGAAGTTACAGATCTGTGAAAGGCAGAAATCTTGCTTGTTTGTAGGTGACCAAATACTTGTTTTACCCAGGAATTTATCAATTCATTCAGTAAAAATCCTACAATGTGATTTCTTGGATTCTTTCCCCCCATTCTGTGTCTCATAGTTGAAGGCCTCTCATCTTTTTAAGTGGGAGAACTTGCACAATTGGTGGCTGACTAAATACTTTTTTGCCCCACGGTATGTCCCGCAACATGAGTCTTTCAAAGCAGGTAATCGAAAACCTGCAGCATCCATCTTGCTGTCGGGGAAAATGTGGCAACCAGAGATTATTTGCATGGAATTAAAATTTTTGCACACTGATTTTAAAGAATGTCAGTTTCCGTAGTTCAGAGAGAAGCAAGAGATAAAATATGTCCCTCAGCATGAGCCTCTCAGAGCATGCAGGAGAAAACCTGCAGTATCCATCTTGCTGTGGGCATTTTAGCAATCAGTCTTGTTACGGCCCCCAGCCGTTAGTGCCTTTGATTTAGTGTGTAATTGTACTTATATTTTGTTTCTGTATTTTTGGGCGAGTAAGCACTCCTATTTTTGATCCATCTTGTTCTTCCTACTGACAGTTCAGATTGACAGGTCCCGCCTCCTGCCGCAGCCATTGGTCCTCCGCAGCTGGGGCAGATGAGACTGGCGAGCTGACAACAAGCTGCTGGTCCAGCTCAAAAGCTGCTGGTCCACCTCAAAAGCTGCTGGTCCACCTCAAAAGCTGCTGGTCCACCACAAAAGCAGCTGGTCCACCTCAAAAGCAGCTGGTCCACCTCAAAAGCAGTCAGTCAGTCAGCTTGGAGGGCTGCTACTGTTCAGTGTGGCAATCCTCCTCGCTGTGTTCCGTGCATTCGATATCTGTGTTAGTCTGCCGTCTGCTTGTGAGCAGTTCTTGCTCGAGTTAGCTGTGTGGTTTTGTAACTGGCTGTAGCCTGTCTTTTATTTTATACTGAAGCAGTAAGGGTAATTTGATCCCCTTTTTCTCCTGTTTTTGTTAGTTTAGGAAGTTAGGCTCAGAGAATGTAATTTTGTTTGATCTTTTGTTTCGTCCCAGGGCTTAGGTAGTCTGGTTGAGAAGGTAGTTTCTTTTGTTTGTTATTTTGGCCTAGGTTTACCCCGAAGAGAAGCTTCATTTTTCGTTTCGTCATTTTGTTTCGGTTGTGCTCACCCAGTTAGCACGGATTTTAACTTTTTTATTGAAAACCTTGAGCTGTGCAAAAATAAATACAGCCTTTTTGTTGTAAACCGTCTCTCGCTGCCTCATTTTTATGTTGCGCCTCTGTTCCCCTAGTCTGGGACGTAACAGTGTCTTGGCCCGCCGATTTCAGTACATGACAGTGTCCGTAGTGTAGTGGTTATCAAGTTCTCTTAACACGCGAAAGGGCCCCTGTTCAAAACTGGGTAGAAACATGTATGACTTTGCAATAGCATTATTTGGACTTGGAAAACCACTCCAGTCTCTACTTGGTGCTCAGGACAGGAAGGCCGACCATCTCTTTCTCATATTGGGTTTCATGCAGAAATGAAATTTGTTGCTGACCAAAAGTCAGTCATTCTCCATTCACCTACACTTTAAAATGTGCAACTTTATAACAAAAAAAACATTAACTACCTGAAAAAAAACGTTTTATCTAGATTGTTTCCACACCTATGACATCTCTGTGGTGGATTTTTTTTTATTGTACCACAACAGGGCAACTTATATAAAGCCATACATTTATTTCTAATATGATTCATATGAAGATAACTTCAAAGTCAATGTGCAAAGACTTGAAGAAAAGGAAGAGAAAATATTTCTCAGAGAATAAGTCTTTCAGAGCAGCCAGGACAAAACCTGCAGTATCCATCTTGCTGTCAAGACTTGTAGCAGAATCTTTTACAGGATTTTTTTTGTTATGCCCGCCAACTTTGCAGGTCAAAGCATGTCACTTCCTGTAGTGTAGCGGTTATCATGTTAGCCTAACATGTGAAACTTCCCCTGTCTGAAACTTGGTGGAAACGTGAGACTTTAGTGTTATTATTTGGACTTGGAAAACCACTCCAGTCCTGTTCTTGGTGCTCAGGACAGGAAGGCCGACCATCTCTTTCTTGCATTGGCTCTCATGCAGAAATTAATATTGTTGAAAAAGAAAGTAATTTACCTAAGTAGTAATTCACCTACACTTTAAAAAGTCCAACTTTACAGGAAAAAGAAACATTATCTGCCTGCTATAAAAAGAGGGAAAAATTGTTTTTTCTCAAGGTTTTTTTTCACACCTATGACATCTCTGCCCTGGATGATATTTTATTCTACCACAACAGGACAACTTATATAAAGCCATACATTCATTTCTAATATCATTGATGTTGTGCCAAAGGGGAGGTGCTGGTTCAGTTATCAAAGATTCATCAATGATTGTCGAAGGACAATCATTAATAATTAATAAAGTAGATTATCAAATTGAATTATCAAAATGACTTAATCAAAATGGGGCACCACCTGATGTAATCAGGAAAAAGATAACTAAACAGCAAAAATCAGTCTCAAGGTAGATTATTCTTCAGAATAATAGTGAAGGTAGGAGTTTGAACAAAGGCCTTGCAACAACAGTTGTGACAAATAAGCACAAACAACTTCTCTCATTCAAATTAATCTGAATTTATTTACACAAGTGTCAAAAAGATGGTAAAACAACACTTCGGATAAATTCTGATGGCTAAACTACCCAAAAACAACAACTAACTAAACATGTACACAAAACTTCAGATTACCTCTGTGTGTGTGTGTGGGGGGGGGGGGGGGGGGGCAGAATGAGGGGAGAAACCAATAAACAAACACACTCAACTAATGAGCACAGTTGTGACGGGATCACAACGTAAAACTAACTTTTAAAATGTGTTACTAAGTTTCTCTGCCCAGACACAGAACAGCCTCTTACGTGAATCTTTGTAAATGAAGAGAAAGTGGTTTGATCCGGCCGGTCAGTGTTTCTTGATGAAGCAAAGGGTAGTTACGCTCAGCAGAGGATCTTGATAAAAAGCGTCTCTCTCTCTCTCTTCTGGTCCAGATGAGGACCAGTGTGGATGAGGGGAATACATGGGCACAGTAGCTGGGCCTCCTTCAGCTCCAGGTCGGTCCAAAGGCGTTCAAGTCGAGGCATGCAGGGTCCCTGGTTCGGCTCCTCTTTGGGCTCAGAAAACCCGCGGGCCACTCACTGCAGCACTGCAAAGAAGAGAGCGAGGAGAAGAGAGCTCTTCCTTTCATAGCTGGCCCAGGAAGTCAAGGCCCCCCCTGTGGCCTGGGGTCTGTGTCCAATCAGGGGCTGTTCCTTATCACTGCAGGGCCTTAGATGCAAATCCTGGTTGAGCTTTGCGTCCATGGGGTTTCCTTTGTTCCAAACCATGCGGTCAGGTATCATAAACTCGAGGCTGGTCTCAGCCTGAGGCCCTAGAACTGGGCCTCAAAGCTGACCCAAGGCCTCAACTGTTCATATAATCACACAATCCATAGTTCATATCGGACTGTGGCCCAACAAATATTTCTCATATCTTTTCTCATCATTTGTATTGTGCTGGCCGATCGGGACGGCTGACTTCCTCATTCTGCGCTGGGTGAGGGGGTGGTGGGGTGGACTGGACTTGTGGGTGTATATGTACGTGGAAATGTGTGTGTCTGTCTATTATATATGTACATATTTATGCTTTAATGCATCTAGAAATATTTGTGTGAGAATGCCCGTAATGAATAAGATTATACACAGTAAATAATGTACGCTTTTATGTATAGATGAATACAGGGACTCATGGTAAATAGTGTTTATATAGAGGGACATGTAACTGCAAATGGCAATAATCACCCAGGTATCCGCAAATTTATACTCATCTATACCACAATATGTTTACACCGTGTAAAATTATTAATATTAATTTGTGTAACTTCTCAATACATCAAGATTTTTGACATCTAATAACAAGGGTCTATGTGAAAACATGGTATTGAGTTCAAGGGGTAGGAGAAGTTTTTTTTTTACTTCTTCTTACTTCTTTTTGAACATGTCAAAACTGCTGCTGCTTCAAACAAAAAAATCTCTTGCATTCATTGTTTAAGTATGTCTGTGACTTACACTACCATCATGTTCAAAATAAAGACTTTTGAATTGAATTCTTTTACTTCATTTTCTAAATCTGGTTATAACTGAACAGCTCTTACAGCTGTAAGAATCGGCTGCTTTTTTAAAAAAAAAATTCAAAATCTTTCCAACAATCGAACCACCAGAATTATTCCTTTCAAACTAAATTAACTAAACTAAATTGGTGCCTTTTAACTGAACTCTCAAAATAAATTATATCAGCACTGATCACAAATGTACACTTTTTATCCAGTGTGAATACGTTGGTGTTGCTTTAGTTGACCTTGTTGGGCAAAAGTCGCTCCACACTGATCACACCTGTAAGGCTTGTCTCCAGTGTGAATACGTTGGTGAGTCGTTAGGTTACTTTTATGGGCAAAAGCCGCTCCACACTGATCACATCTGTAAGGCTTGTCTCCAGTGTGAATCCGTCGGTGTTTCGTTAGATCACCTTGCTGGGCAAAAGCTTTTCCACACTGATTGCATCTGTAAGGCTTGTCTCCAGTGTGAATCCGTCGGTGTTTCGTTAGATCACCTTGCTGGGTAAAAGCCTTTCCACACTGATCACATCTGTAAGGCTTGTCTCCAGTGTGAATACATTGGTGAGTCGTCAAATTACCTTGCTCGGCAAAAGCCTTTCCACAATGATCGCATCCGTAAGGCTTGTCTCCAATGTGAATACGTTGGTGTTTCGTAAATTGATCTTGCCGGGCAAAAGCCGCCTCACACTGATCACACCTGTAAGGCTTGTCTCCAGTGTGAATCCGTCGGTGTTTCGTTAGATCACCTTGCTGGGCAAAAGCTTTTCCACACTGATCGCATCTGTAAGGCTTGTCTCCAGTGTGAATACGTCGGTGTCTCGTTAGGTTACTTTTATGGGTAAAAGCCTTTCCACACTGATTACAGCTGTATGGTTTATCACCAGTGTGAGTTTTCTTATGGATCTTCAAGTTTGATGAAGTAGTGAAGACTTGCTCGCAATCATCACAGCAGTGTCTTTTGGGTCTTCCTTTATGATTCTGTAACAGAGAAGATGACTTACTTTTTGGCTGCATTATCAAAAGCCTTTTCAGTTTCAAGTATGGAGCTAGAACAGTGTCATTATTCACAAATGCAAAGGACAAAATTCACACGTGTGTAGGACAAGATATACAAGTGTATTTTTGATGCACACACAAATATAACCTGATTTAAAAACGTTTTTTTGTCTGTGAGCTGCGCTGGATTTGCATGTGACTTTTGAGACTCCCCTGACGTGACTCGATTCACAAATGCGTTTTTTTTAACACGGAAGGATCTGCAACCAATCAGATATCTTCCTTTGTTTCAGCCAATCATAAGAGCGCACCCCAAGTGGGGAACGATTTACTCTTAAACCAATCAGATTAAAGGGGCGGATACACCTGCTGTTTGAGCTGCGTTGTGCCGTTGGGCTTAGAAAAGTGATTCAACATTTCGAGTTGATGAAATGAAGATAATCTCCTTGGTCATAGTGTAATTATTTAAACAAGACCAAGAGATTTGGTTACTGTTAAGAGAGAGGTCAGCCACCCATTTGGAAATCGGAAGAGAGACTATCTATTTTGGACATTAACCTGTAGAGTTTCAATAGTAATTTTGGGGTTTTTAGATTAAGTAACTACTATACTTAGCGGTAGGACTGGGCGATATGGCCTTTTATTAATATCTCAATATTTTTAGGCCATGTCATGATACACAATATATATCTCGATATTTTGTCTTAGCCTTGAATTAACACTTTGATGCATACAATCACACCAGTATGATGATTCTATATGTCTACATTAAAACATTCTTGTTCATACTTCATTAATATATGCTCATTTTAAACTTTCATGCAAAAAGGGGGAAATCACAACTTAGTCAAACGCACGTGACTGACGTATGTAAGTAGGTGCGCTTGTTTTATGTCTCTGAGGAGGAGAGACGAGACGAGAAAGAGTGAGAAAAGCCTGCAATTTAATGCCCTGCTAAAAGCAAATGCGTGACAATGTATACTCGAATATTCACGATAGTCATTTTGTACATTGCACAGAGTAGAAGCCGCGATACATCGAGTATATTCAATATATTGCCCAGCCCTACTTAGCGGGAAGTCGCAGATCCAGTTGGTTGAGTTTTTTTTAATTTTTTTATAATGGACTTAAGTTGTTGGTATTCTAAAAATGTGTTAGTGCTAATTCCATATTGAACAGTGAGTGTGTTAAATGATACAAAATGTCCACTTATGATTATATGTTGTAGATACTTTATTCCTTGGTCTCTCCATTGAGTAAAGTTGACCATCATTTTATCATTTTTCAGAATGTCTTGGTTGTTCCAGATGGTTGTGCGATCACATGGAAAAAGTGAGACTTTGGCTATTTTAAAAGGAAGCCCCACCAGGCTGTCAGAGATTAGCTAATATTAATGCTTTTAAAGCATTTATGATGTTTAATATTTTGATTGATAGATGGTAAATCTGAGATTTCCAAATCATTGCAAAACACTTGTTCTGAATCCAGCCATTGACTATCTAGTGAGTGATTTTTGCACCATTTTAAGATATACTGTAACTTATTAACTAAGAAATATTACTGGACGTTGGGTAAGTCTAAGCTTCCACAGTCTTTGGATTTTTGTAATGTCTTTAAGCTAATACATGGTGTTTTCTTTCTCCACAGGAATTTTGACACGACAACTCTGACAGTCGAGGGGAGATGTTTATGCCTAGATATCTAATGTTTCCTGATTGTAATTTAGTAGTTGCTGTATTCTGGAAATTGCAGTTGATGCACAAAACTGTGGATTTGGACCAGCTGATAGAGTAGTCAGACAGAGATGAAAATCCATCTATATTGTCTGTGATAGTGAGGTTTGTGAGTTCTGGAGGAAGATTAGTACATCATCAGCATAAAGACTTATTTTGTGACATAATGTTTTACATTTGGGCAGCACGGTGGCTTAGTGGTTAGCACTAGGGCTGCACGATTCTGGACAAAATGAGAATCACGATTTTTTTGCTTAGAATTGAGATCACGATTCTCTCACGATTTTTTTTCCAATATAACATTTATTGCACTTATTACTTTAACTTTGCAACAGCTGAACAAAAATATAATAACAATAAACATCTCTTGTCTTCTTTACACAAACCTTTGACTAATTTAAACAATAATAACAATTTTGAACAATATTTGTTCCTCCCCGAGTTGAACACCCTTTCAGAAAGGGGACTTGTAACAGATCCTGTAGTTCTGAGGCAACAAATTATTCCTCTGGCTGGGATGAACCCCCCATTGCCTTTTGCTGCTATTAAGAAGCTGCCGATACAAAAGGTAAACGTTACAAAAAATATGATGGTGCCTGATAAAAGACTGTATATATATATATATATATATATATTTTTTTTTTTTTTATAAAAAAGGAGCTTGAGGCTGTTTTTTTTTTTTTTTTTTTGCAAAATGTGCTGCAATTCGGTCCCGATTTTCCCGCGCTGGGCTGCGGATGTGACGTCACATGACGCTGCATGTGCATTCTCCCCGTTCTCCCGTGCCGGCTTCACTGTTGGCTGCAGTACCCCCAACAGCCGTCGTGGTGAAGGGTGGCGCTAGAGAGTCTCATTTCTTAAAAGCAGCCGCAAGCTCCTTTAAATCGTCGTCATTTGGAAATGAGATTGCGTTCAAGCATGAATCGAGATCGCGATTTTTTAACGATTAATCGTGCAGCCCTAATATATATATATATATATATATATTATATATATATATATATATATTAAATATAGCAATAATGCACATATATATGCCTTTGGTTTTTACCTGCATGGTATCTATCATTAATGTGTGCAGACAAGGTTTTAAAAAAAAAAAAAAAGGAATGTCTACTGGAAGCATCTGAAACGGATACAGCAGCCCAGGTAGGACATTCATATGTACACTCTCTATTCGACCCAGGAGAGAAAGAGGGAGTGCTGACCACCGGTGCAAGTCATCACTAATAGTTTGTATTAATTTCTTGTAGTTGGTCTCATATAATTTGTCCAGGCATAGAGGAATACAAATCCCAAGATATTTGATGCCATTATCAGGCCATCTAAATTCACTCTGAGTCTTAACTGTCTGTGGGATTTTGCTACTGATGTCTAACGCCATCGTTTTGTCCACGTTTATTTTATAGCCCAAAAAATACCCGTAATTAGAAATAACAGTTTTTAGATATGGGATTGTCGTTGCCGGTTCTCGTAAATATAGTAACACATCATCGGCATATAAAGAAAGTTTGTGTTGTTCACCATCGATTTTTATGCCCTTTATATTGACGTCATGCCTGATCAAATGTGCAAGCGGCTCAATGCTGATTGCAAACAGTAGTGGCGATAGCGAGCATCCTTGTCTGCAGCCCCGTTCTAAAGTAAATCTGTCAGAAAGAAAGCCATTGGCCTTAACCGCCGCCTGCGGACCATTGTATAACGTTGGTACCCATTTTATGAAATTGGGGCCAAATTTAAATTTCTCCAGAGTTTGTACCAAATATTTATAGCAACATCACTTCCTGTCTCCTCACCGATGGGTGGGTCATTTTGTTTAGTAGTCTGCGGATGTTGTCCCCATAATATCTCCCCGTAATGAAGCCTGTCTGATCAGGGTGGATAATACTAATGTTTGGTTTCTTCTGTTATCGGATACAGTTTGTCATGACAAGTGAAGTGAAAAATGCCTGATGCTTCATGGCAATATGTGTGTGTGGTGACAGAATAAATTAGGCAGGCTAAAAGGATATTGGAAAAGAAGGGATACTGAAAAGCCTATTTGAGTTATTTATTTCTTAGTTATTTCACAATAATTATTTGTGAAATTATTATTTCACTAGTTATTTTACAGTCATATAATTCAGGCAACAGCGCAAACATTTTTTTTAATAACACTAATCCACATCAATATCGGATCAAATCGAATCAAATGGTGATAATCGATTCTGAATCTTAAGAATCGGATCAATTCTTGACATTTTAATAGATACCCAGCCCTAGGAGGCAGTGAGGTACTGTGCAAAATTAAGTTGCTTACTGACTTTTCAGTATTAGAAACAAAGCAGTTCACTGTCCTGGTTTATATAAAATATGTTATTAATGTTCATGCACTTTAATTTGTCCAGCTGTACAGTGTTTACATTTACAAGCCTAGGAGACAGTGAGGAAATATACAAATGCACTTTCTTGTATGAAGTTTTGGCATTTAATAAATGCATAACTACAGACGTTTTCCTTTTTATAGGTATTTTTTCTTTTTCAGTCCCATATATCGTGATATATCGCTCTTACCGATATATCGATATATCGAAAATATCGTGATATTATTGATATCCTGGGCCACATATCGCCAAAGTATCGAATCGGGACTTACCCGTATCGTCCCACCCCTAATTATATATATATATATATATATATATATATATATGGTGTTTTTGTTGAAGACAGGAATTTGGACTTTGTCCTTAATAATTTGGTGTTATTGGGAAAGTTCTTCATTCACGAATGTAGATTTTTTTAAGATCAAACCATGTTTGACCCAGTGGAGAAATGAGCTAGAGCTCTTAAGTTAGTCCTTGAGTCTTGTTAAAGAAAAGAAAGCCCTTAAACTCTTTTCTTTACTTGAAAGATATGATTTAATATGAGATTGCCCTTGTGAGTTATTTTTTATTTTTATTTGTTTTTATTTTATGTTGTACAATAATTGGATTCTCAGTGTATATTTTGTAATACTGATGTTGCTCAACCCAAGGCAAAAGTTTGTAATTCTGATATGTGCCTGTGTTTGTATCAATAAAATAAAATAAAAACAAAAAAAAACAAAAAAAATATTCTGTTGTCAAACTAAGTTGAGGATTAAAGTGAAGATTGTGTATGAATTAGCAGGAAACATCAAGATGAGAATATGTTTTCAGATAGAAAGTTTGGGCAAGTTAACCTGCATGGGGACCTTTCTCCAGCAGAGAGCAGCAGAATCTGGGCAAAGGAAACGGCGCCAGCGACCTCCGTCGTCACTTGTGTCCAGCTGGTATCAGACCGGGAACAGCGCCACTCGCGGCCACAGCCAGAACTGCAGGTCGCGTACGCGTTCACTGTCTTTTTGAGAACGTGCACGTCCACGCGCCAAATGAACGCAGGATACGCGTGACGACAACGATGCGTACGCGTTCTGAACTGCAAGTAGAACTGAGCCCTTACTGATGACGGTTGGATTCTTCCTGATGTTGGTCCTCAAAGGCCTTCAAGAAAGCAGCTCAGCGTGAAGTCAAGACACTAAACTGTAGGGGTGTAACAATATATCGTGCCACGAAATTTTGCGATAGAAAAACGTTACAATACGTGTCGTGGAGGTGACAAAGTGTATCGCGATATTGGGTTATTAATATTAATCTGTTGTGTTGACTAGTAATGCGCATCAGACCGCGACCGCGGCCGCGCCTCGACCCGCGGACCAAAATCTTCCTCCGCTCAGAAGAAACTAGTCCCGTTTTGCGGCCCCGATCACTGAACTTTTACTTATGTAAGGCTGGTGTAGAGTTAAGCCTTACCTTATTAAATTAAACCTTTTTCGGGTCGTGAGTAGGATAAACACGGGGAAACTTCTGCTGAGTTCCAGTGTACTTTAATGTCCCTCAACAGTGTAGGATTTTAGAACATCAACACAGCACCTAGTGCTGTATCACTCCGCCTAATCTAAAACATACTAATCACTACAGATAAACTGACTAGTGTCATTATAGTCCCTGATTTACAGAATATAAAGAATATATTTATAAAATAATGAACCCTGAATTACCAAAATAACCTTCTTAACAAAAATAAATCTCCTCTTACACTTATAAGGTGAGCATGAATCAATCTTTTTTATGATGTAAAATTGTATGTATTTATTTACTTTTATTTATTTATTTAATTTAAGTTGTTAAATTTCTGGAAAAGAAAAAAGTAAAATCGTACATGAGAGAACTATTCATTTTGTGGCAAAATATTTGTACTTGGATGAAACTGAAGATCATAATGCAAACCTGACATTTATTTTTAGTTCAGTTTGTGGAAAATGGTTGGTCTGGCTTTCTCTTTAAAACTTAAACAGTTATAAAGCATTACAAACTGTAACAATAGGGCAAACGCACAGTATTGTTTTGTATTTTGTGTCTTTCAAATAAAAGTCATATGTTCCTCATTCAAGGTTGTTAAAAAAATACTGCTATAATATCGTATCGTTATCGTGACCTCAATATCGTGTATCGTACCGTATCGTGAGATTAGTGTATCGTTACACCCCTACTAAACTGTGGTGTTTGTTTCAAGATAACGGAGCCTGGAAGCAGGTTTACCTTCCTCTTCCTCAGCTTGGAGTCGTTGAGCTCCTCCTTGACGGTAATCTCCTGCTTGGGCGGCAGAAGTTCCAGCTCCCTCTCCTTGGCTTCTCTCAGCAGCTGCTCGGCGGTGATCTGCACCTCTGCAGGAGCTTCGTTCTTCACCTGAAACACCACAAACACCCTGAAATATCTCTGCAGGAGCTTTGTTCTTCACCTGAAACACCACAAACACCCTGAAATATCTCTGCAGGAGCTTCGTTCTTCACCTGAAACACCACAAACGAACCAGAAGTGGCTTTGAGTATGTTTATGGAATCATTCTTACAGATTGTAGACAAACATGCTCCTGTCAGAAAAACAACTGTCAGGGCTAATGGCGCTCCCTGGATTGACATTGATCTCAAATCAATGATGAGGCAACGTGACCAAGCTAAAAAGTTGTCTGATGCATCTGGGTTAATGTCTCACAGAATGTTATACTGTAACTTAAGAAATCATGTAACTAAAATAAATAGAGGCAAAAAGAAAGAATATTATAAGAATAAGTTACATGACGCCAAAAATAATGGAAAGCAATTATGGAAAATTTTAAATCAAATAATGGGAAGATCTTCTTATCAGACTAATTCATTTATAGAAGCCAATGGCGAATTTCTTACTAAACCAGCAGAAATTGCCACATACTTTAACAACTACTTCACAAACAAGGTTGAAACTCTTAGAGAAAATATGTCACTCTCTGATGTCTCTTCCTCATGCAAATTAATTGAAAATCATATTATGAATGGTAAAAACTGTCAGTTTGATTTCAAGAATGTAAGTTGCTTGGACATTGAGAACCTGCTGTCATCACTGCCATGTGACAAACCTGCTGGTACTGACATGTTAGACAGTAAACTGTTAAAAATGTCCTCATCATATATAGCCAACCCAATTAGTCACATTTTTAATAAGTGTTTAACCTATGGAGTTTGCCCTAAGGCGTGGAAAGAGGCAAAGATCATTCCTTTACCTAAAAGGACAAAAAGAAAGAATTTACAGGCCCAAACAGTCGACCAATAAGTATACTTCCTGCCTTGAGTAAATTAATGGAAAAAGTAGTTTTTAAGCAAATTCAAGAATATTTTATCAATAATAAATTATTCACTATTTCCCAGCATGCTTATAGGAAAGGTCATTCTACGTCAACCGCTTTAGCTCAATTGACTGATGAATGGCTGACTGAAATGGACATCAAGAAGATGGTTGGCACTGTCTTGCTTGATTTTAGTGCTGCATTTGATGTCATAGACCATGAAATATTGATATCCAAATTAAGAAAATATGGACTTAGTAGTATGGCACTTGATTGGATGGTGAACTACTTGTCAGATAGGTCACAGAGAGTGTTTTTTAATGGTAGCCTATCTGAAAGTAACTATAACAAATGTGGGGTTCCTCAAGGAAGCTGTTTAGGTCCCTTACTTTTTATTATTTTTACTAATGATCTTCCTTATGCTACTATGAATACAAACATGGTTATGTATGCTGATGACACAACTCTGTATAGTACTGCCCCTTCATTAAATGAGTTAGTAACTACTTTAAATCTGGACCTAGAGAGGGTGTCCAACTGGGTGAATAATAACAAACTAGCACTGAATGTAGCCAAAACAAAAAGTATTGTTTTCGGCACCAGACATATGCTTATTGGTGATCCTCAGCTGCATCTATCAATGTCAGGTATACCTATAGAACAGGTTAAGAAAACTAAGCTGCTTGGTGTCCTATTGGACAGTGAATTGTCATGGTCGGACCATATTGATGGCATTGTAACTAAAATGGGCAGAGGCATAGCCATGGTCAGGAAGTGCTCCTCCTACTTGACATCCTAAAGCATGGGTCAAGTGATACAGTCCTTAGTTTTCTGTCACCTTTATTACTGTCCTGTAGTATGGTCAGCAACGACGACGCAAGGAGACCTGAACAAACTTCAGCTTGTTCAGAACAGAGCTGCCAGACTGGCACTTAACTGTTCTCTTCGCACAAACATAGAATATATGCATGCATGCCTGTCTTGGTTAACAGTTAAAAACAAACTTGAAATCAGTGTCCTCATGTTTGCCAGAAACATTATTTCAAATCATGCACCGGAGTACTTTTTCAAACAGTTATTAAAGTCAAGTGACAGACATAATCATAACACCAGAATTGCCAGCCTTGGGCATCTGACACTCCCTGCTCCAAAAACGAGCCTCCTCAAAAAAACAGCTATGTATCGTTCAATAACTTATTGGAACAGGTTACCACCCCACATTAATATAGTACAAAGTAAATTGTCATTTAAATATGCTATAAAGAAACACTTGTTGTCATTTACTACATGACTAGAGTGTTATTTTTGTTTTGTTGTATTTGATTTTGTAGAGTGGATTATGATCATGTGTTCTTTGTAATTTAATACTGTAGAATGCATTACATTAATTATTTATAATCATGTTTTATAGAATAAATTGCAATCATGTATTTCATTTTCTATACTGCTCAGTAAAACCTTTGTATATCGTGTATTGTATATTGTATATTATGTATTGTATTTTCTTTTATGTGTATGGACCCCAGGAAGAATAGCTGCTACTTAGGTAGTAGCTAATGGGGATCCTAATAAACAAATAAACAAACAAAAAAAAAAAAAAGACGTAAATTATCCTAAGGCTAACTCTGGTGCAATGCATCACATGTTTACATTTATGTTTTTAATTGCACATGGTCCCTCTCAAATAAGATTTAAAGAGCATATTGCAGGTTAGAATTTTTTCAAAAATTATACCTGGCCTTATGTGAAAATGACTATGTGAGAAGTTAATGTAGGATTTAATATGTTTTACAAGACAAGGGCACGTATTCAGAGGAAAAAGTGGCTTATTTTAGCCAAGCTCCTACAAACGCTTTTTTTTTTTCGAACACCGCGTCATATGACGTAGCAGGAGGGAGACGTCTCCACAGCTCTGCCCCATCTGACTGTGCAGACCCCGTCCACACGTAGCCGGGTATCTGCTAAACCGAAGATATTTTCCTACATTTGGACCTGTCATCCACATGAAAACGCAAATAAACGAATGTTTAAAAAAACTCCGGGCAAAGTGAAGATTTTTGAAAACTCCATTTATGTATATGCGTGTAGACCTGGTGTAAACAGAGACAACCGCAGTTTTGCGTTTTCGAACGTCACATTATGCTCCAAAACAACAACAAATCTGCTCTGAGTCTGACGTCTAACGTGCGACCCAGAACTACAGATGATCCACCATCTGTCCTCCAAGCTATTTATTAAATAAATGGTCTCTGCTCTTGACAGCCGTTTACTGTGTTACACCGACGCAACCAGCGGACTCCGGTCCGGATCCGGACCCAAATGCCATCCCATCCGGACCCTGAATGAATTGTTAAAATATTTTTAATTTTGACGAGAGAATTTATTTTAAGCCGGAGCGTCAAGGCTGATTTATGGTTCCGTGTTGCACCAACGCAGAGCCTACGGCGTAGGGTACGCGGCGACTGAACCGTACGGCGTACGGCGCGCGTCACCACGTACCCTACGCCGTACCCTACGGCGTAGGGTATCGTAGGTATCGCTCCAAGATACTTAGCTTCTCGGAGCTACTTAGCTTGAGCGAGGTTTGGAGGCAGGCACAGACATCCACGCAGTGTGATAAATGAAAGAGAAGGTGGCGAACGAAAAGCGATTGAAGCGAGAAACACAGGTAGAAGATACAGGAAGACAGGTCGTGAGTTACAGGCAGAAGAGGGCAAACTCTATGGCGCTTTCAAAAAAGAGAAAAGTAGTCGCCGAAAATCGAGCGTTCAACACGGAATGGACTGATTCATATATGTTCATTCTTCCTGCCGGGCGCACGAAACCAGTGTGCCTCATATGCTCCGAATCCGTGGCACTTATTAAAAGTGCCAATGTCAAGCGTCACTATGAGACTAAGCACAAAGCATTTCACCAATCATATCCACCTAAGTCCGAACTCCGGACGCAGAAAATTCAAAGTCTCGCTGCCCAATATGATCAGTCCACCAGGGTATTAAGCCGTGCTTTCAGCGCACAACAGTGTGCAAATGAATGTTCCCTCCGTGTTGCTTGGGTTTTAGGAAAACACAAAAAGCCCTTTACTGATGCAAGTGTTGTGAAAGAGTGCATGACTGAAATAGCAGGCGCATTACTTGATGGTAAAGAAAAAGATGAGCTCTGTGACAAAATAGAGAAAATACCCCTGTCAGCCTGCACAGCCACAAGGAGAAGTGAGATACTAACTCAAGAAGCTATTTGTAAGGCACCGTGTGTAGGCTTGGCTGTGGATGAATCTACTGATGTGTCTGACAATGCTCAGCTATTGGTTTACGTAAGATTCTTAAACAGGGAGGAAAATGAGTTCTGTGAAGACCTTTTAGGCGTGACTCCCCTGCAGACTACTACCAAAGGAGAAGACATCTACCTGGCCATTAAGGAAATGCTATCACAGCGAGGAATAGAGCCAAAACAAGTCATATCAATAACCACTGATGGAGCCCCTGCCATGATAGAGAGAGAAAAGGGAGCTGTGGCGAGGTTGAAAGAAGACAACACTGACCTGATCTCTTACCACTGCATTATTCATCAGGCTGTCCTTTGCTCCGCCCTGTCAGATGAGTATGCTGAGGTGATGAAGACAATGATGAATGTATCTGCTACCTTAAGCTAGCGCTTCCTCAGTTAGCTTGCTCTCACACGTGTCCGGCGTTACAGCGTTTTTCTCCCGAGTTGGAAAAGTTTTTCGCTGTGAAACAATGTCCATTAATCATCTTCAAATTGTTACAGCACTCACTGGGACGACTTGGTGCATAAGACATGGACTTTATTTCAGCGGAAGACAGGGTGAAACCATACGGTTGCTCTGAGGCATTCAGTACATTTCTCTGCTTTTTTCCCTCAACTCTAAAAACCAACAAAGAACAAGGGCTTCTTCTCTGGTGCTAACCAGCACTATCATGTTAGTGACACAGTTGCTCTGCTGGCGTTATCTAACAGGCGCTACACATGTAACTCAAGGTTTTGTAATCAAGGCCTGGATCTCTACGTACACATACCTAGATATATACGAAAAAGAACCATGTACCATGAAGGCCGGTTAGCTCAGAAGTTCAGAGCCTTGTGCTAATAACGCCAAGGTCATGGGTTCAATCCCCGTACTGGCCAAACTGGTTACCAGTTAAACTCTGGGGATCTTACAAAGTTTCAGATTTGAAAGATCGTATGTTTCATTGTTAACTTTACGTGGATCAACAATTATTCAGGTCTGCAGGATCACCTGCCTTGAAGAAAGGATGAAATAAAGATGACTTTTAAACATAAGGAATGTAATTAGTTTATAAAGCGAGGGGAAGTTTATTTGTAATAGACATTCCATGTACAATTCAAAGTGCTTTACATTAAAACATTTGAAAAATGAGGATAGAAATATGTGTCAGTGATAAAGAATGATCATCCAACAATAAAAAAGGCTCTAAATGCTCTGGTTCTGCAGGTTCTCTGACAGGTTGTTGTGGCCGAGTGGTAAAGGCTTTTGATTGCTTTATATTTGTAAAAATATGAAGAAAAGAAGAAACTAAATATTCAGACAATAACCTGAGTATCTCAGCTGGTAGAGCATCAGACTTTTAATCTGAGGGTCCAGGTTTCAAGTCCCTGTTCAGGTGGATAAACTGCTGACCACAATTTCTAACTGTTAAGAAACAACCAGATTATTTTCAATGTCCATCTCAAGCTATTAAATAAAAAACAAAGGGTGAAATACAGAGACAAAGCTCTCTCTAGAACTCATGTTCATAATGACTGCTGAGTTTCCCCCAAAAGAGAGAACTTCACTCTTAACTCCCTCTCATGTTTGCTGCATGGGCTGGAATTGAACCGAGGTCAACTGCTAGCAGATATGCTGACCACTAAACCACCAACGCTGCAGGAGACGTCACAGTTTACCAGCCACATGAGCAGGTGAGCAGTCATGATGTCAGGAAAGTAACTGTTTGTTGATGCTTTCTTCAAAATCCCAAGCTACTTACCTCCATTTGTCCTTCACCTTATACAACAACTTCTACATTAACGGTTGAATGTTTGCATGTATATTCAGTTAGACACGTGTTGTATGTCATCCATTGCTTTACAACATCCTCTTAGAAAGAGACCATAGACTTGGAGAGGTTTGATAATGACAACTGTCATTGACATTGGAATGAACAGCTCTCTCTTCGTACCTACTCCTGACTGGATTACAGCTTTCTCAAGAACCCTGGCAGTGACGGTCAGCCAACGACTGTTCCCTTATGAGCAACAATTATCATCTCAATATGAATGAGGCCTGTTAAAATATCATGAGAGTTCAGTCTGCTTTTACTGCTTAGGAAATGTTAGAAGAAGCACTTGCTACACTGAGAAACATTGTAAGTGTTTGTGTTGACAAACAGTTTCCTCCCAAACAGAGGAGAAGGTGAAGACTTTATCCAACCATGTGGAAAAAAGACAAACTGGATCCATTTTTCCACAAAGCCTGTGGTTTTTATCATTACAGGAGTGATATACTTAATTGTTAGTTTTAAGGCTCTGCTGGGATTTGAACCCAGGATCTCCTGTTTACAAGACAGGTGCTTTGACCAACTAAGCCACAGGGCCACCATAAACTCTCAGTTACCTCGTCTCCATGGGTATACACCAACTATCATTTTACAGCTTCTAACTATAAAGTAGTAAAATCCGCTTTTATACACCAAAATATGTTCCCCTAAATCTCCTGAAGTCAAGAGAGATAATCCAACCTAAGACATACTAGGACCTGAACACAGCACCTTGAACAGCTCAGCCATCATACCAGACATGCCTTTCATAGCAGAAGCTCTCAGAAGTGCTAGGCATCATGGAAGAGCACATGAGTAAGATCTACATCCAGCAGAACCAGGGGTGTGGTGGGGGAGGGGTTCTATGATCCTTCAATGAGTGACAGCAGCCTGGACCTTGCACCCACCGAATAACGACATTTTTCAAAAACTGATCCAAACACTCATTATGCCATTTGCACCCTGTTTTAACCAGTCTGACCCTCATAAACCTGGAGGGGAACCAGTGTTGTGCCACAAAGGAGCTGCTGGTTCAGTTATCAAAGACTTATCAATGACTGTCGAAGGACAATCCTTAATAATTAATAAAGTAGATTATTTATCAAACTGAATTATCAAAATTACTTAATCAAAACGGGGCACCACCTGATGTAATCAGGAAAATGATAACTAAACAGCAAAAATCAGCCTCAAAGGTAAATTATTCTTCAGAATAATAGTGAAGGAGGAGGGAGTCCGAACACAGGCCTTTGCACCAGTAATTGTGACAAATATGTGTAAAATAAGCACAAACAACTTCTCTCATTC
This sequence comes from Cololabis saira, assembly GCF_033807715.1. NCBI lineage: Eukaryota > Metazoa > Chordata > Actinopteri > Beloniformes > Belonidae > Cololabis > Cololabis saira. The sequence continues at coordinate 41,775,356 of NC_084601.1, forward strand.
AAATTAATCAGAATTTATTTACACAATATCAAGAAGATTGTAAGAAGACACTTCGGATAAATTCTGATGGCTAAACTACCCAAGGTGTGTGTGTGTGTGTGTGTGTGTGTGTGTGTGTGTGTGTGTGTGTGTGTGTGTGTGTGTGTGTGTGTGTGTGTGTGTGTGTGTGTGTGTGTGTGTGTGTCACACGACTCAAACAAGCTTGGGGTCTTTATAACCAAGATAAGAGTGTGTGTGAGAGTTAGTAGGAGAGGAGAAAACAATAAAGTAAATAAACACACTTAAACTAACAACACGGTTGTGACGGGATCAGCGATCCAGCTCACAACGTAAAACTAAGCTTGTGTTAACTAAGTTTCTCTGCCCAGACACAAAACAGCCCATACGTGGATCCTTGTAAATGAAGAAAAGGTGATTTGGTCTGGCTGGTCAGCGTTCCTTGATGAACAGCCGGGTGATTACGCTCAGCAGAGGATCCTGATTAAGAGCGGCTCTCACTCTCTCCCGTTATCCGTGCTGTGGATGAGGGTTCTGCAGCGAGGGCACAGCAGCTGGTTTCCTTCAGCTCCAGATCGGTCCAAAGGCGTTCACATCCAGGCGTGCAGCGTCCCTGGTTCGGCTCCTCTTGAGGCTCGGAACACTCGTGGACCACCAGTTGCAGCGCTCCAGATAAGACGTTTCTTCGGTCAATGATCCTGGAGGGGCCAGCTCGTGGCTAGTCGCACTTCATGCTAAAGTGGTAGTTCCTGCTCACAGGGAACTCTCTTGGCAGATCCGAGGTGCAGAGATCCTGTAGGAAGAAGAGCAAAAGAGAAGAGAGGGCGAGAGAGAGGGGGGCCTTGCTCTTTATAGCTGCGCCCAGGAAGTCAATGTGGCTCTTCCTGCAGTTTGGGGTCTGTGTCCAATCAGAGGGCTGTTCCCTATCACTGCAGGGCCTTGGATGCAAATTCTGCTTGGAAACACCATGAGGGGTTTCCTTTGTTCCAAACATGTGGTCAGGTGTTGTAAAAATCGAGCCTGGGCACAGAATTGGGCCTTAAAGCTAATCCAAGGCCTCAACTGTTCACATAATCACACAGTCGGATAATTCACGTAGGACTGTGGCCCAAAACCAGGAATGTGCACCTTCCAGGGTCCTACATGCAGGGAGAGTGCACTGTTCCTGGGTACGTTTCCTGGCTTTGGGCCTCTTATATGTGGAAATGCGAAAGTTGACCAAGCTACCGCTGAAGTCCTAGTGTCCTAGTGGACAAGGAACTGGCCTCCTAAAACAGGAATTGTGGGGCCAAGTCCCACCTGGGATGTTTGAACATGTGGTGAATCACTGCAAAACTAAGCTGAAAGGTCAGATTCACGATGGAACTCAAAATCTCTATACCAAGCTGTTCAGAGAGGTCAGATTAGGTACGCCCTTCCAGGTAACCAATTTTATGATAATTTAGCGTATCCTTATAAACTTTGTTATTCATGTAGTCGATCTGAAAGAAACCCTCAATCCTCACTGTTACTTCAGCAGTGTCCTCTAACAGAGCCAAGACTGACAGTATGATTTGCAGTAAACATTGTTTTGCACCAACCTTTAGTTTTATGTTCAGACCATGTGGTTAATTGTGAAATTGTTGCATTTCGACTCCTGTGTAACTTATTTGGTGATGTGGGGACTGTCGTGCCCTTCATGTGTGGTAGTGAACTTGTTGTTGAAGTCACTTTTCCTCATATGTTGGACTTCACTGCATCCCCAGTGAGTGTCGCCATAAGACAAAACCTCAGAAATGTGCGTAAGCCAGAATTAACATCTGCATGAAGGACCACAACTTTTCACATTCAATCACTTTTTGAACAACCAACCGTAAGCGTAGTAAGTGGCGCACGTACACTCTTTGTACATGAGGCCCCATGAGTTTTGAATCACAATTTTGTCTGAGGTTAAGACATCCAAGATTTAACAAACCTTTTTTTCCCCATTCAAATATTAATCGTTGTTGGCAGGATTTGAACCTGCGCGGGGAATCCCCAATGGATTTCAAGTCCATCGCCTTAACCACTCAGCCACAACAACCACTCCTATATGTATGAATCTGCAGAATCAAACAATTTAGAGACTTTTTAAAACTGGATGATTTTACTTTATCACTTTGACACATATTTTTATCTTACATTTTTTTAAATGTTGCTATTAAATCACTTTGAATTGTACATGAAATGTGGTATACAAATAAACTTGCCTTGTGTCTCCTGATAAACAAATGAAATTGGTTCTTTTAAAGATTATCTTTTGTTCCTCCTTTCATCAAGTCAGGTGATTATGCAGACTTGAACAATTCCAGGTACATATCAACGTTTTCTGTTGCAGCTAAAGTTTGTCTGGTTGGTGAACTCGTGAGGATGGATAAATAAAAAAACTGAAAGTTCATTATGACCCTGATGTGAGTTGAACACATAACCTTCTGATCTGGAGTCAGACGCGCTACCATTGCGCCACAGAGCCTTTTCTGACACAGTCTGTATAACTGTATAGTTCTCAAATAACTCCGATTTGTGAGAAAACCGTAGCTCCTAGCAGAAAAACAAAGACATCGTGAGAGACACAGAACCCGGCAGATTCTGACAATCTTAATTTTATTCAGATATTCCTTAAAATGTCTGAGTAACGGCAGTGCGAAAACAAAGTGAGATTTTTTTGAAGAAAACTTTTGATTACATTACAGTCAATGGAGACCGAGGCAGGAATTTGCGCCGCTTTAGCCCCCCCGTTTAAATGTTGTGCATACCCGGCCTGTCAAAGCCAAATTTTTGAATCCCAACACCTATGTCTACATTCTGACCAAAAATTATTGGTCTCCTTTTTACGGTTTGGCCGTGACCTCGAGTTACAAATAAAAATTAAGGTCATTTTTTTTACTGTCTCTCCCACTCTAGCAAATGACAGCTCCACTCTGGATTTGACAAAAAAGTGATTTCCAGTCCTCACTTGAGTGATCATATCTTGAAAAGTGTCAGGTTAGGAGAGAGAGGAGAAGTTTTCCTCCGTTTTAAGTTTGAATGACATTTCTACGTGCAAGTATGGGAAAGTTAGGTGACTCAGAAAAAAGGTGGATTTTGGCTTTTTTTAACCTCATCCCATCCACACTATGACATTCTGCGCCATAAACATACATGGGAAAATCTCCCCATTAGTTTGGAAATTTGGAAATGTTCTTGCACTTCGTGCAAACACTATTTGTGCCATCGCTCTGAAAATTGACAGGACTGTAGCTAAATTCAGGGCCAACAACTTTCTAAAGCGCACCTTTTTGTACGTTGCACAAAATTGTGTGCACCAATCGCTAATAAAAGTCATACCACTCGATTCGGGCTTAAGGCTCACGTGTCTAAGTTTTAACTTTTCGTGTTTTCTCTGCGCCAGAGGCACGCCTCCTCCATTGCTATTGCATAGCTATGGAGGAGGCGTGCCTCTTGGCGCAGCCGTGGCAATAATAATTAATAAAAGGAGATTATTTATCAAATTGAATTATCAAAATGACTTAATCAAAACAGGGCACCACCTGATGTAATCAGGAAAATGTTAACTAAACAGCAAAAATCAGTCTCAATGTAGATTATTCTTCAGAATAATAGTAAAGGAGGACGGAGTCCGAACACAGGCCATTGCAACCAGTAATTGTGACAAATATGCGTAAAATAAGCACAAACAACTTCTCTCATTCAAATTAAGAAGAATTTATTTACACAAGTGTCAAGAAGATGGTAAAACAACACTTCGGATAAATTCTGATGGCTAAACTACCCAAAAACAACAACTAACTAAACATGAACACAAAACTTCAGATTACCTGTGTGTGTGTGTGTGTGTGTGTGTGTGTGTGTGTGTGTGTGTTGGGGGGGGTGGGTTAGTAGGAGCAGAATGAAGGGAGAAAACAATAAGATAAACAAACACACTCAACTAATGAGCACAGTTGTGACGGGATCACCAGTCCAGCTCACAACGTAAAACTAACTTTTAAAATGTGTTACTAAGTTTCTCTGCCCAGACACAGAACAGCCTCTTACGTGAATCTTTGTAAATGAAGAGAAAGTGGTTTGATCCGGCTGGTCAATGTTTCTTGATGAAACAAAGGGTAGTTACGCTCAGCAGGGGATCCTGATAAAGAGCGTCTCTCTCTCTCTCCTGGTCCAGATGAGGACCAGTGTGGATGAGGGGAATACATGGGCACAGCAGCTGGGCCTCCTTCAGCTCCAGGTCGGTCCAAAGGTGTTCACGTCGAGGCATGCAGGGTCCCTGGTTCGGCTCCTCTTTGGGCTCAGAAAACTCGCGGGCCACTCGCTGCAGCGCTGCAAAGAAGGGAGCGAGGAGAAGAGAGCTTTTCCTTTCATAGCTGGCCCAGGAAGTCAAGGCCCCCCCTGTGGCTTGGGGTCTGTGTCCAATCATGGGCCGTTCCTTATCACTGCAGGGCCTTAGATGTAAATCCTGGTTGAGCTTTGCGTCCATGGGGTTTCCTTTGTTCCAAACCATGCGGTCAGGTATCATAAACTCGAGGCTGGTCTCAGCCTGAGGCCCCAGAACTGGGCCTCAAAGCTGACCCAAGGCCTCAACTGTTCATATAATCACACAATCCATAGTTCATATGGGACTGTGGCCCAACAAATATTTCTCATATCTTTTCTCATCATTTGTATTGTGCTGGCCGATCGGGACGGCTGACTTCCTCATTCTGCGCTGGGTGAGGGGATGGTGGGGTGGACTGGATTTGTGGGTGTATATGTACGTGGAAATACGTGTATCTGACTATTATAATATATATATATATATATCCATCCATCCATCCATCGTCCGCCGCTTTATCTGTTCCCGGGTCGCGGGGGCAGCAGCCTCAGCAGAGATGCCCAGACTTCCTTCACCCCAGACACCTCCTCCAGCTCTTACGAGGGGAGTCCGAGGCGTTCCCAGGCCAGCCGAGAGACAGTCTCTCCAGCGTGTCCTGGGTCTTCCCCTATATATATATATATATATATATATATATATATATATATATATATATATATGCTTTCATGCATCTAGAAATATTTGTGTGAGAATGCCCGTAATGAATAAGATTGTACACAGTAAATAATGTACGCTTTTATGTATAGATGAATACAGGGACTCATGGTAAATACTGTTTATATAGAGGGACATGTAACTGCAAATGGCAATAATCACCCAGGAATCCACAAATGTATACTCACGTATACCACAATATGTTTACACTGTGTCAACTTCTTAATATTAATTTGTGTAACTTCTCAATACATCAATATATTTGACATCTAATAAGAAGGGTCTATGTGAAAACATGGTATTGAGTTCAAGGGGGAAGGAGACATTTTTTTTTACTTCTTACTTCTTTTTGAACATGTCAAAACTTCTGCTGCTTCAAAAACAAAATCTCTTGCATTCATTGTTCAAGTATGCTCGAGCATGTCTGTGACTTACACTACCATCATGTTCAAAATGAAAACTTATGAATTGAATTCTACTTCATTTTCTAAATCTGGTTATACCTGAACAGCTCTTACAGCTGTAAGAATCTGCTGCTTTTTTTAAAAACTATTCAAAATCTTTCCCACAATCGAACCACCAGAATTATTTCTTCCAAACTAAATTAACTAAACTAAATTGGTGCCTTTTAACTGAAGCCTCAAAATAAATGATATTGGCACTGATCACAAATGTACACTTTTTATCCAGTGTGAATACGTTGATGTCTCTTTAGAGAACCTTGTTGGGCAAAAGCCGCCTCACACTGATCGCATCTGTAAGGCTTGTCTCCAGTGTGAATACGTTGGTGAATCGTCAAATAACCTTGCTGGGCAAAAGCAACTCCACACTGATCACACCTGTAAGGCTTGTCTCCAGTGTGAATACGTTGATGTCTCGTTAGAGTACCTTGCTCGGCAAAAGCCGCTCCACACTGATCACACCTGTAAGGCTTGTCTCCAGTGTGAATACGTTGATGTCTCGTCAAATGACATTGCTCAGTAAAAGCCTTTCCACAATGATCGCATCTGTAAGGCTTGTCTCCTGTGTGAATACGTTGGTGACTCGTCAAATTACCTTGCCGGGCAAAAGCCGCTCCACACTGATCACACCTGTAAGGCTTGTCTCCAGAGTGAATACGTTGGTGTCGCTTTAGATCACATTGTTGGGCAAAAGCCGCACCACACTGATCACACCTGTAAGGCTTGTCTCCAGTGTGAATACGTTGGTGATTAATTAGAGCATCTTGCCGGGCAAAAGCCGCCTCACACTGATCGCATCTGTAAGGCTTGTCTCCAGTGTGAATAAGTTGGTGACTCGTCAAATGATCTTGCCGGGCAAAAGCCGCTCCACACTGATGGCATCTGTAAGGCTTGTCTCCAGTGTGAATACGTTGGTGACTCGTCAAATGATCTTGCCGGGCAAAAGCCGCTCCACACTGATGGCATCTGTAAGGCTTGTCTCCAGTGTGAATACGTTGGTGACTCGTCAAATGATCTTGCCGGGCAAAAGCCGCTCCACACTGATCACACCTGTAAGGCTTGTCTCCAGTGTGAATACGTTGGTGATTAATTAGAGCATCTTGCCGGGCAAAAGCCGCCTCACACTGATCACACCTGTAAGGCTTGTCTCCAGTGTGAATACGTTGGTGAATCGTCAAATAACCTTGCTGGGCAAAAGCAACTCCACACTGATCACACCTGTAAGGCTTGTCTCCAGTGTGAATACGTCGGTGTCTCGTTAGGTTACTTTTATGGGTAAAAGCCGCTCCACACTGATCACAGCTGTATGGTTTATCACCAGTGTGAGTTTTCTTATGGATCTTCAGGTTTGATGAAGTGGTGAAGACTTTCTCGCAATCATCACAGCAGTATCTTTTGGGTCTTTCTTTATGATTCTGTAACAGAGAAGATGACTTACATTATCTTGGCTGCATTATCAAAAGCCTTTTCAGTTTCAAGTATGGAGCTAGAACAGTTTCATAATTCACACATGCACAGGACAAAATTCACAAATGCACACGCCGATCCACAAATGCAAAGGACAAAATTCACACGTGCGTAGGACAAGATACGCAAATGTATTTTTGATGCACACACAAATATAACCTGATTTGCAAACATTTTTGTTTGTGAGCTGAGCTGGATTTTCGTGTGACTTTTGAGACTCCCCTGACGTGACTCGATTCACAAACGCGTTTTTTTTTAAACACGGAAGGATCTTCAACCAATCAGATATCTTCCTTTGTTTCAGCCAGTCATCAGAGCGCAACCCATGTGGGGGACGATTTAGTCGTAAACCAGTCAGATTATAGGGCTGATACACCTGCTGTTTGAGCTGCGTTGCGCCGTTGGCTTATAAAAGTGATTCAATATTTCGAGTTGGTGGAGTAAAGATAAATAAACAAGACAGCAACACAGGATGGAGAGGAGATCACTGCTCTGCTTTTCTTGTGATCTCGGTAAAGAAAACAGTGCGATCGGAGATGGTTTGTCGGGCTGTTCAACCAGAGCCGTCGGGAGACTGGAGAGCTCAAAGTCCTGCCGATGCAGCAAATGATGATGAGAAACAGCGGAGATATTTATGTACGTATCACCACCCACTCGCCCCCACTAGGTAATGAAGCCTATAATCGGGGACCAGAGAGAATGCAGTTCTGCCGAATGATGTTTAGTGGAGGCAGACATTATCTCATTACTGATATGATTTAACAGAAGATTCCTAAATTGATTAATACATAGATTGGATTTTTGTTTCCAGTTCATTAGAATGGTTTTCTTTGTGATACATAAGGCAGTGAGAACCAAGTTTTTTTTTAAATCTTATTTTTGTACAAGTAAAAAGAAAAACACTTCATGAGAAGTTTAAGAAAACAAAACAAAGAATTTAATCCTTTAAAACTTGCTATATTGATTTACATGTGCCAAAAAAGGAGTAGGAAGAAGTGTAAACTTATTTAGTCCTACCCCCATTCACTGATCATTTAACCTGTATTTATAAATATTCACTGTACTCACACAGCTAAATAACATTATTATTATTATTATCATCATCATCATCATCATCATCATACTCACACACATACTTATACATGCATACACATAGTTGAATATTTCTATATATTTGTACACACATTAGGGCTGAACGATTTTTTGAAAATAATCTGATAGCGATTTATTTTCTCAATATTGCGATTGCAATTTAATATGCTATTATTTTTTTCAAGGCCCTGTTTTCATGTATTTTTCAACTATAAAAGCAATAAATCAGTTTGTTTTATAATAAACAATTTCAGATTTATTTAAAGTACAGATTACAACAATAAGGGAAACAAATCTGTGGCTTTACCTCTTTAACACGTCTACATACATCTGTACACATGAGTGTTATGGGTCGTTCTCTGAACCCAATCGCACGACACCAAACCGGGTTAAACTTTAGCCAAAACGAGGCGTAGTTTAATAGAAAAACACAGAAAAACTCCCACAGGGAACAAAAAAAACCTTCCTCACAGGAAACTCAGAACTTCTTCACAAATAACTCAAAAATCACAGAGAGAACAAAAAAAAAAAAATCACCAGCAAACTAACAAACAAACCAACAAAGCTCAGAGTTAACAAAACGAACCAGCAATGAACAACTTGCAGACCCGCTCTTTAACCTCCTGATGAGCTGACGAGCTGTAGGTGTGGTTAGGCTGATTTATGGTTCCGCGTTACACCAACGCAGAGCCTACTCCGTAGGACGCGTACGACCGTACGACGCGCGTCGCAGCTTCACAGCGCCGCGCACTGTCCGCCGGCGCGGCTGCTAATTCCGTATTGAACAGTGAGTGTGTTAAATGGTACAAAATGTCCACTTATGATTATATGTTGTAGATACTTTATTCCTTGGTCTCTCCATTGAGTAAAATCTACCATCTTTTTATCATTTTTCAGAATGTCTTCGTTGTTCCAGATGGGTGTGCGATCACATGGAAAAAGTGAGACTTTGGCTATTTTAAGGAAGTCCCACCAGGCTGTCAGAGTTGAGCTAATATTAATGCTTTTAAAGCATTTATGATGTGTAATATTTTGACTAATAAATGGTTGATCTGAGATTTCCAAATCATTGCAAAACACTTGTTCTGAATCCAGCCATTGACATAGTCTCTTCAGCGTGTCCTGGGTCTTCCCCGGGGTCTCCTCCCGGAGGGACATGCCTGGAACACCTCCCTAGGTTGGAGGGACATGCCTGGAAAACCTCCCTAAGGATGAGGGACATGCCTGGAACACCTCCGTAGGGAGGCGTCCAGGAGGCATCCGATACAGATTCCCAAGCCACCTCAGCTGACTCCTCTCAATGTGAAGGAGCAGCAGCTCGACTCGGAGCTCCTCTCGGGTGACCAAACTCCTCACCCTATCTCTAAGGGAGCGTCCAACCACCCTGCGGAGGAAACTCATCTCGGCCGCTTGTATCCGCGATCGTGTCCTTTCGCTCATTACCCAAAGTTCATGACCATAGGTGAGGGTAGGTGCGTAGATTGACTGGTAAATCAAGAGCTTCGCCTTTCGACTCAGCTCCTTCTTCACCACGACGGTCCGGTACACGACCGCATAACTGTGGATGCGGCACCGATCCGTCTGTCAATCTCACGCTCCATCGTTCCCTCACTCGTGAACAAAACCCCGACATACTTTAACTCCTCCACCTGAGGGAGGACTTCTCCACCCACCAGGAGAAGTCACGCCACCCTTTCCGGGTGGAGAACCATGGCCTCGGTCTTGGAGGTGCTGATTCTCATCCCTGCCACGTCACACTCAGCCTCCAACCGCCCCAGCACATATGCTGAAGGTCCCGGTCCGGTGAAGCCAACAGGACAACATCATCCGCAAAAGGTTCTCGAACCAGATCCCCTCCGGCCCTGGCTACGCCTAGAAATCTTGTCCATAAAAATTATGAACAGGACCAGTGACAAAGGGCAGCCCTGTCGGAGTCCAACATGCACCGGGAACAAGTCTGACAGAGACTACGGCGTAGGTTATGTGGCGACGTGCGCCGTACCCTACGCCGTACGCTCTGCGTCGATTTAACGCGGAACCATAAATCAGCTCCCAAGCCGGCAGGCTGTTCTCATCCCGAAAATGTAGGAGCAACTTTCCTAACAGGCGTTATTTGGATAAACCGAGCCCAGGTTGGTGATCTTAACGGTTACTTTTACGCATGAAAAAATATTAAAACGTAATAAAGTGGCATATTAACAGCGCTACAGCGGAAATTAAAACAGCTTTTAGCTCTCGGATTCCTGATATGTTGACGTATGTGCAAACGTAACTACGGAGTCGCTTACGTACCCGAACGTAAACCACGCAGTGAAGTAGCAAGTCGTGTCCTAGTCCTAATCTCTAGGGAAGATTATAAGGGCCCTAAAGACTGTGGCTTCATTTTAAGGGCTAGTGGTAGAAAGTAGGGGGTGTATTGGGATTGGCCCTAAGACAAATAAAAATAAAATAAAAATGTAGGTGTAGGGACTCCAATGTTTCATCCTCTTTTCTTTTACTTTGCATCACTTTCACTTACTTTTATGTGACGTCATATAGTCTTGATTGATTTCATGTGGCCACATTTAAGCAACACTAGGTGACGTTTCTCCGCTCTGGAAGAGAAAGGCTCAGCTGCGCGAGGACGTGTGTCGCACTGAGCGGCTCCTCGGCTCTCCGGAGAGCCGTGCGCGCCGTGCAAGGAGAAAACGTCCCCTCCCGTCTTTACTAATCCGTCCCAGTTTGCTTTGAAAAGAGTCTGTCGCACGTAGTAACCGCGCGGATGAGCTCACGGCGCAAACAGGCCGCGTTTGGGAAAGTTAAAGTGGGGTGGAACTGACCGGCGGACCGGACAGCAGCGGCGACACCAGCAGCTGATCGTATAATGATGCACGCACAACAGCACATGACTGACGTATCTAACAGGGTGCGCTTGTTTTATGTCTCTGAGAAGGAGAGACGAGAGTGCGAAATGCCTGTAATTTAATGCCCATGGCTAAAAGCAAATACTTGACAATGTATACTCGAATATTCACGATAGTCATTTTGTACATCGCACAGAGTAGAAGCCAAGATACATCGATACATCGCTAACTCCAATATGAAATAGAAATGAAAGCAAGATATTTAAAACAGAACTATTATGAAATTTATGAAAACAAGCAGAAACTACAGTCAACAAAATGTATGACCCAAAACAAATCAGCCCAAATTTATACCATTAAAGATTATTACAAAGCACTGAATCGTCAGATTTGAACCAGAAAATATTAACTCCCTAGACACTCCCTTCAATAGGCACAATACAAAATGAACAAGTAATAAGGATAACAATTTTTTTTAAATAATTTTTTTATCCCCTAGGGTATTTTTACCCTTTTTTATCACCCTACCTAAGTAACAGTCCTGGGCATTGCTCCCCTCTACCAACCCCGGGAGGGCCCTGCACTGAGCTCAGGTCTCCTCCTTATCCTGAGGAGTGACGGACCGCTTCTTTTCACCAGGCAGGGTGAGGATTCTCTGGCCGGACGTAGCGCGTGGAAGGATCACATTGTTCCGGCCGGATCCTCCCCACCCCATCTGGCGCCCCGGCTGGCCAGAGGGGGCAGTAGAGCCCAGGACTGCTGCATGTTTTTGTGAGAGTAGCTCACATTAGCTACCCATGGGAACACGGGGAGAACATGCAAACTCCACACAGAAAGGCCCTTTCACCAACCCCACCCAGGGTGTGGAAGCTGAAGTCATGGGGGAACTAACACGCACTTCAGCGCCCCCGGCGGGAATCGAACCCAGGACCGTCTTGCTGTGAGATGGCTGCACTACCTGCTGCGCCACCGCGCCAAAGTGGATTTGTTATAGATAGACAAACGCAAGATAATATTAAAACATTACACATTATACATAAAATACATAAAGATAAGATACCAGCAGCCTTGATTAGTTTGGATGCAGAAAAAGCATTTGATAGAGTTAACTGACTGCAATGGACAATCAGGTGCAGAGAGGATAGCTGGGTCTAACCTCCCATCTATCGACGACCTGTACCGGTCCAGGACCAGGAAACGGGCAGGTCGAATCTCTGCAGACCCCTCACACCCAGGACCAGGACCAGGACCAGACCCCTCACACCCAGGACAAGGACCAGGACCAGACCCCTCACAGCCAGGATCAGGTCCAGGACCAGGACCACAGAGCTCTGTGCGCCAGAACCTCCAGACACAAGGACAGTTTCTTCCTGCAAGCGGTTGCTCTGATGAACTCCGACAAACAGTCTCAGAGTAACCAAACACGTGCAATAACAATCATTTAGCACCTTCTGCAATAATCATGTCTGCCTCACTCTGCTGGACCTCTCACTTTTTGCATTTCTTTTTTATAATTTTGTTTTGTAAAATTGTAAATTGGTAAAACTGTAAATAGGTTGTTTTATTTTGCTCAGAGCTGTCCTTTTTCCTTTCCTTTCCCTACCTCAAACTGCTGCACCTTAGATGTCTATCTGTACATATGTTAAAAATACCACATTTGTTTATTGTTTATCTACCGCGAAAGAGCGAAATTACCGGAGTCAAATTCCTTGTTGGACAAAGTTCGAACCTGGCCAATAAAGCTGATTCTGATTCTGAAACAGTGGGCAGAAAAAGGAATTACCGTATTTTCGCGACCATAAGGCGCAACTTTTTTTTTTTTTTTTTTTTTAAATGTGCCGGGCGCCTTAAGAAACGGTGCGCCGTGTCTATTACCTGAATTACGGTAATGTAAGGCCGGCCATGAGAACGGTAAAGGGAGAAGGGGGCGGGTGAAGCTGAATGAGACCATCCACTGAGCTGTTTAATGCGAAACAGAAGATGAAAACTTTTAAGGATTTGCTTAATGTGTAAAGTGAAATAAAATACAATCAAACTAAGTTTTGCTCCCGCTCTATTTAAATAAGCACACTTGTTCTGCAGCGCGCGTGTGTTTTGCATGTCGGAACCGTCCACTTTCCCCGGTTAAAGCTGCGTGATGCCGCTGCTGCAGCCGACTTCCTGGTTCCCAAAGCGGTCCGATCGACCTGGTTCCCGGCCGCTTTAAGAGCAGAGATTTCTGGGGTCTGTCTCAGGTCTGATCAGCTTCACCCTCCGAAATTTGCAGCCAAATCTGTCGGTTACAAACCCGGTACCGGATCCCGACATGCGCGGGTGTGTATTCGCGGCGCGACACACACTTACTGGTTTATGTGGTGCTGGCTGGGCGCAGCTGATGGACAGAAACCTATGGGGATTTTTAAAAGAAAAACTTTGCATAAGACGTTTCCAGTCGGAGTCATTATAAGGACGAATGGAAAGGGGGGGCTGGATGAAGGGATGATGATGATCAGGTGGCTGAGACAGGTCTGGAAATTCGGACTGGAGCTCCTGTCGGATACAAACCCCGGTACCGGCTCCCCGACAGCGCGTGTGTGAGCGGGTCCAGCGCGAGGGAGCGGAGCGGGGAGCGGACCCGGTCCAGCGCGGAGCGGGACGCGGGACCCGGGACGCGGGACCCGGGACCCGGGACGCGGGACCCGGGACGCGGGACCCGGGACGCGGGACCCGGGACGCGCTGCTCCACCCCGCTGGGGAGAGACGGGCTCTGCGCGGTGGAGGATCCGCACAACGGGGTATGAAAAGTTTATTTACTGTTGTGCAGAAAGTGACTGACACCGAGGAAATTCGGACTGGCGCAGCTGAATTAGCGGAGCTCTTTAATGCAGAAACAGAGGTTTTGCTCCCGCTCTATTTTTTAAATAAGCGCTTGTGTGCTTGTGTGTGCGTTCTGCATGTGTGTGCGTTCTGCAGCGGGTGTGTGTGTTTTCCGGCCGGCGTGTTTTGCAGCACGCGTGTGTGCAGCTCTGCTCTGTAGACTGCGCCTTTTGGGTCGGTGCGCCATATGTATGTTTTAAATCTAAAAATGACACACAAAAATGAGGGTGCGCCTTTCCACACGGTGCGCCGAATGGTCGCGAAAATACGGTACAGCCATGTGCACAACTATTAAAAAGGATGAAATGAAAAGCTTCCAGGAACTAAAAAATGCACAAGATCTAACTAATCAGGACTTATTTAGATACCTGTAAATGAGGGACTATATCAAAAATATTAAAACAGATGAGGATAAAATACATCCTATCATAAAACTAATACACAGTCTCTGAGATGGAGAGAATTTAATTGGAGGAACATAATTTGATATTTTATCACACCTAAAATCAGAGCTAAACAGATAAATACTCACCAACCATGCTGAAGATTGTGTAACCACATGGATCCAGACCTCACACACATATTTTGGAAATGTATAAATGTACAGCCCTTCTGGGGGAATGTTCACTCAGTTCTCTGTAATGTACTGGGATATGTGATTCCCAAATCCTGTCTTATTCTGTACCTTGGACATTTGGATGGATGGGTATATGTTGGAGACAGATATCTGGTCAAGATTCTCCTAGTGGCTGGGAAGAAGGCCATTACCAAAAACCGGCTCAAGTCTGATCCCCCCAGTAGCAAACAATGGATGTCAATTATAGATGAAATTAGGGCTGAACGATTAATTGCATTTGCGATAATATCGTGATGTGATAAAACGAGAACGCCGTACGATGCGAGTACCGCGTACCCTGCGGCGTAGGCCCTGCGTTGGTGTAACGCTGAACCATAAATCAGCCGTAAACCACCTGCAGCCCGTCAGCTCATCTGGAGAAGTTAAAGAGCGGCTGCGAGTTGTTCATTGCTGGTTCGTTTTGTTAACTCTGTGAACTGTATTGGTTTGTTTGTTAGTTTGCTGGTGGTTTTTTTTCTCTTTGTGATTTGAGTTATTTATGAAGAAGTTCTGAGTTCCCTGTGAGCAGTACTCGAGTTGAGGGGGGATGAAATAAAAACGGTCAAAATCCTCCCCCCCTGAGATAAAAACAGTCCAAATCAACCCCCCCCCTGTAAAACTGCCATCCCCCTTTCCATCCCTTATGTCATGTCATCAATGAATGTGGTTTTACTGCTATTTCAACATTTAGAGTCACCACCAGAAAAATAACTTATTTGACAATTTTCACCTGTTTCAAGTACTTTTTCATTTTCACTTGAAATAAGTAGGAAAATCTGCCAGTGGAACAAGATTTATCTTCTTATTACAAGCAAAAATATCTTTTTTCTACTTATTTCAAGTGAAAATCTACTTGAAACAGGTGAAAGTTGTTGTTTTTTCCAGTGATGAGTCTTGCTTTAAGTGTAATGAGATTTGTTTACTAAAATGAGACATTTTAACGAGAAATAAGACAAATATTCTTGTTAAGATTTTGAGTTTTTGCAGTGATCCATTTTACTTATCCTGTGAAGGACAGAGTCATATTGATAAGTTCAGAAAACTGTTTTTTATTGTTGTGTTTTGATGTATTTGATGTAAGCCCAGTGGACATTTAAAGCTTACAGAAGGCTGCATTTAACTGCTGCTATGTCATTCCTGCAGTATTTCTGCAGGTCAGTGCTATTATTTGTTATGCATTTTATTATTTGTAATCAGCACATATTATCTCTCCCCATATGATAAAATCCACCACCCCCCTGATTTTTTTTTTTTTTACAACTCGAGTACTGCCTGTGAGGAAGGTTTTTTGTTCCCTGTGGGAGTTTTTCTGTGCTTTTCTATTAAACTACGCCTCATTTTGGCTAAAGTTTAACCCAGTTTGGTGTCGTGCGATTGGGTTCAGAGAGAAAGACCCATGTGTAGACGTGTTAAAGAGGTAAAGCCACAGATTTGTTTTCTTTATTGTTGTAATCTGTGCTTTAAATAAATCTGGCATTGTTTATTATAAAAAAGACTGATTTATTGCTTGTGTAGTTGAAAAATACATGAGAACAGGACCTTGAAAAAAATAATTGCATATTAAATCGCAATCGCAATATTGAGGAAAAAAATCGCAATTAGATTTTTTTCAAAAATCGTTCAGCCCTAGATGAAACACTGGTAGGGGTGTAACGATACACTAATCTCACGATACGGTACGATACACGATATTGAGGTCACGAAAACGATACGATATTATAGCAGTATTTTTTTAACAACCTTGAATGAGAAACATATGACTGGAAAAATTGTCTTTTATTTGAAAAGACACAAAATACAAAATAATGCTGTGTGTTTGCCCTATTGTTACAGTTTGTAATGCTTTATAACTGTTTAAGTTTTAAAGAGAAAGCCAGGCCAACCATTTTCCACAAACTGAACTAAAAGTAAATGTCAGGTTTGCATTATGCATCTTCAGTTTCATACAAGTACAAATATTTTGACACAAACTGAATAGTTTCTCTCATGTATGATTTGACTTTTTTCTTTCTAATTTAACAACTAAAATTAAATAAATAAATAAAAGTAAATAAATAAATACAATTTTACATCATAAAAAGATTGATTCATGCTCACCTTATAAGTGTAAGAGGAGATTTATTTTTGTTAAGAAGTTTATTTTGGTTATTCAGGGTTCATTATTTTATAAATATATTCTTTATATTCTGATGTAAATCAGGGACTATAATGACACTAGTCAGTTTATCTGCAGTGATTAGTCTGTTTTAGATTGGGCGGAGTGATACGCCACAGTACGGCACTAGGTGCTGTGTTGATGTTCTAAAATCCTACATTGTTGAGGGACATTAAAGTACACTGGAACTCAGCAGAAGTTTCCCCGTCTTTATCCTACTCACGACCCCAAAAAGGTTTGATTTAATAAGGTAAGGCTTAACTCTACACCAGACTTACATAAGTAAAGGTTCAGACCTCAAAACGGGACTAGTTTCTTCTGAGCGGAGGAAGATTTTGGTCCGCGGGTCGAGATGCGGCCGCGGTCGGATGCGCGTTACTAGTCAACACAATAGATTAATATTAATAACCCAATATCGCGATACACTTTGTCACCTCCACGACACGTATTGTGACGTTTTTGTATCGCGAAATTTCGTGGCACGATATATTGTTACACCCCTAAATACTGGTGATGGAACATCTCACATATAAGTTGAAAATGAAAGAAGATCTCTTTGTAACCAACTGGGGAAATGGTTGTCATATAAGGAAAGAAGTGACTCTACATAACTGTGCACAGGCTCCGTTCGATCTTTCTGAATGGTTATTATACGTTTTTTTTTTTATTAGTTTGTTTTATCCTCTTTAGTATTATCATTATTGCTAGAGATGCACCGATTGATCGGTATCGGGCCGATAATGGCTCTATCGGTTTTGACCGGACATCAGAAAATAATAGTTCAGAGCGGCCGATCTGATGACGTTTACAACAACAAACGCCGCCCGCGTGGGCGTTCCCGCATCTCAGACCGAGCGGTCCTGAGGAGGCGTCGGCCTCGCCGGTATGGGAGTTTTACAATGTCTTAAAATCAACCTGTGACACAATGAGCTTGGTCATCAACAGAACTATCCAGACTTTGATGACAAGGTGGTGACGACCGGTAATTAAAATCATGTGTGTTGATGCAGGAAACAACTAAAACATTCAGGAAACAATTAAAACATTCAGGACACCGGCCCTCGAGACCGACTTTGGACACCCCTGATCTAGAGGGTGAAATATTGCTTCAGCCTGAAATAAAACAGTCAATTCATGATACTTTCTTATCTCCTAAGTTTTATTCCTAATAATAAAATTTCAGTGTTGTGTACATGAGACAACAATATTGACAAACTTATGGATTTCACGCTGTGATCGGTGATCGGCCTTCAAAATCCTGATCGGTGCATCTCTAATTATTGCTATTACTATTTTCTATTTGACAGTTTCTTTCCTGATCCGTGGATCTGAGGAATTCGTCTTAAATGTGTTTGTTAACATTGATAATGGAAATAAATCAAAATTGATAAAGAAAAACAAAAATGTGGTGATGTCCTCCATCTCTGGACCTGCCCCCCTGGCTCTGTGGGCCTGCTGATGGCCGGTGTCTCTTGGACCTTACCTTGGTGTCAGTGTTACGGGCCTCAGGTCCTGAGACCGCTGCAACAAGATTGGAGCTTTGCCTCACGGAGTTGAATCCTCCTAACTCTCCTCTGGAAACCTGGGAAGCAGAATTGAAACGTCAGGAGGGAGCCGGCCGTCTTTCTTCCCCGGAAAGCTTGGTCTGATTTATTTTGGAGACCGCCTCTCTCTTCTATTGACTGTAAACTTTTGAAAGAAGGGTGGATAATTCCTGTCAGCCAATGCAATCAGTGTTTAAATGTGTATGAATGTTGGTGGTGTTCGGAGGGGCTGTTTGGCGCAGTATGGCAGCCACGCTTCCATCAGTCTGCAGGGCAGCTGTGGCTACAAAACGTAGCTACCACCACCGTTGAGAATGTGTATGAATGATTAATAGTTTAAGTGTAGCACTTTGAGATTCATTGAATGTAAAGTGCATTACAAGTTTAATTTATTATTACGTGCGTATTCTCCAAAGGTAAACAGTCTCCAGAGCATACTGAGTGCACGGACGCCAGTGAGCATTAAACCAGTTTAAAACAAATATAAAGACATGATTTTCACAAGGTACAAAGAGGAAGGGGTTTAGCGCCTTTAGGGGCCTGATATAAAACTATTGGGTAGACTGGTTTATATTTATGTACAGAAATGGGCAGCTAATTATAAGAGTGAATATAATATATATATATATATATATATATATATATATATATATATATATATATATATATATGTATGTGTATATATACACACACATACACATAGAATTATATATATATATATATATATATATATATATATATATATATATATATATATATATATATATATGTATATAAAATGTACATACATACATGTATGTATGTATGTATACATACATACATACATACATACATACATACATACATACGGGTAGATATAGCGCAGATGGAGTTAATATAGAGATAGTATGGTATAAATAAGTATGTATATATAAATATTTATATGGGCGTGTGTGTACAAATATATAGAAATACTCAACTGTGTGTATGTATGTATAGGTAAGTGTGTGAGTATAATTATAGTATAGTTAGTTAGTTATTATAAATACATGTAAATAAATGATTAGTGAATGGGGGTATAGAATTAAATATGTAACACTTCCTACTGCTTTTTGCACAGTAAATTAAGATAGTAAGTGTTAAAAGTATGAAATTCTTTGTTTTGTTATCTTATTTTCTTTTTAATTGTTGTTTTTTACATGTACAAAATAAAAATGAAAAATAAATAAAAGTTCTCTATCTCTTGGTGATTAATATGGTTTGGGTCACAAAATAATCCTGAAAGAAGACGATGGCATAAAAATAACTGTAGATTAAGTTTTCAAAAACTACGTATGAGTGATGCTGGTGCTCTGTTTGAAACCAGATGGGTCATTGTCTCGGTTTCTTTGTTAGGGGCCATGTGGTCAACTGGAAGACAATGTGGTCTTACAGTTTATGTTAGACCTCAGAGTTGAAGTTACACCTTTACCATGTTCAACACGTGGCTGCGGCTCAACACTTGCAACATTGTTAGAAACACAAAATAAACCTTAAAGGTTTCAAACAAAAACGTACCTGGTCCGGGTCCGTTTGCATTCTTCCAGAATGTTCCAATCTTCAGTGTAACGGGAGTTTCTCTGGTCTGAACCAGAGCAGTGGATAAAACAGAGGCGACGCTTCCATAGGACTCCGTTGGAAATCATGGCGGCAGCACTTCCGGGTTATGGAGCCTTTATTTAAAAAACTTTATTAGCAAATGTTGCTCTACAAACCATAGACATATAAACTAGGACGCCCCGTGGAGCTGCTGCGATACATAGATATAAATATATAAAGATATAGATATAAAGACCACCATGTATCGTTAAAAGCTGCTGTTTGTCCCGCTCAGGTTTGATATTCCGGGGCTCGAACCCCCGACACACCGAGGATCATGGCGTCCACCGCGGCAGGGAAGCAGCGGATCCCCGAGGTGGCGAAGGTACGAAACCCGGAGCTTAGGGAAGCTAAGCTAAGCTAAACTAAGCTAAGCTAAGCTAAGCTAAGCAGGGTTTGGACAGGGCACGGGTTTTAGTCATGAAGTCTTAGCGTTTTAAACTGTTTCTGTGTCAAACTGGGGCTGGTGTCGGGCTCACATTCATATGAATTAGTGGAATAAGTTCTTATTGATGTATTAATTCAGTTTAATTAGTTTAATCCACACTAGGGTTTCCACCTTTCACAAATAGAAATAAGGGACGCCCTGATTTCAGCAGCGCAGGAGCAAAAAAAAAAGCCCCAAAACCTCTAAACTGCATAAAAATGTGTTTATTTTATATGAAAAAACTAAATGCTTTGATTTAAAGTTTAAAGTGCTTTAATAGCGTTGAACTTTCATGACTGTATAGACAGAAAAACCATATAGTAACTGAAATATCCTCGTATGTATGTATGTATGTATGTATGTATGTATGTATGTATGTATGTATGTATGTATGTATGTATGTATGTATGTATGTACGTACGTACGTACGTACGTACGTACGTACGTACGTACGTACGTACGTATGTACGTACGTATGTACGTACGTACGTCCGTCCGTCCGTACGTCCACATCAGCCCAGATGTAGAATATACAGGTGAAGAATATGGTGTAAAAGTTCATTTATTTCAATAATCCAACTAGAATATGGTGTAAAAGTTAATTTATTTCAATAATTCAACTAGAATATGGTGTAAAAGTTAATTTATTTCAATAATTCAACTAGAATATGGTGTAAAAGTTAATTTATTTCAATAATTCAACTAGAATATGGTGTAAAAGTAAATTTATTTCAATAATTCAACTAGAATATGGTGTAAAAGTTCATTTATTTCAATAATTCAACTAGAATATTGTGTAAAAACGAATTTATTTCAATCATTCAACTAGAATATGGTGTAAAAGTTAATTTATTTCAATAATTCAACTAGAATATGGTGTAAAAGTTAATTTATTTCAATAATTCAACTTAAAACTAATATATTACCTAGTCCTATTACATGCAAAGCAAGATATGTTAAACCTTTATTTGTTATAATTTTGATGGTGGAATTGTTTAATGATTTCATAAATTATTCTCTAATTTATTTTTTATTTGGGGTTTTCATAAACTGTCAGTCATAATCACCAAAATTATAACAAATAAAGGCTTGAATTATCTCACTTTGAATGTAGTGGGAAATAATATATTTGTTTCACCTTTAGTTAAATTTACTACGAATGACGTTTTGCAATATATTCAAATGTTCCAACCTTCATCTGTATATTATGACATCAATAAATAAGAGCATAATAAATGTCCGTATTGGTTCAATACGGAACGCAACTTTTAATTCCCAACCCCGACCTGGAGGTGTCTGGCACACACGTATATAATAATAATAATAATAATAATAATAATAATAATAATAATAATATATAAAGATCTGGCACAGACGCAGCAGGTCCTGTTGTCCCGCCACAAAGATTTTGCTGGCCTTAATGTTTCCTGTGTTTTATTTAGTTGATTATTGTTAAATTTAGTGTTGATGTGTGTGTGACAGACTGGGCGTTAATGAAAATACGGGACGAATCACGTTCCGTATTAGTTCAATACGGGACGCAACACTTTTTTCTCAAATAAAGGACAATTCCGTATTTTACGGGGCGGGTGGCGACCCTAATCCAGACTTCTGGCAGAGTTTAGTTTAGTTTGGTTAGTTTTTGTTTCAGCAGAACTTTGATCACATCCGGATTCTTCTGCCTGAAATCTGGAGAAAACATGTTTCAAAGTTGGTGGGGGGGGCACTAATGTGCAGTCAACAGGATAGAAAACATATCAGTCGTCGGTAAACTTGGAGTCAAGACCCCCTAAACCAGGGGTCGGCAAGTAAGTTTTGCCTCGGGCCAAATTTTTTCGGAGCAACTGAATGGCGGGCCAGAACATTACATCAATCAGGCGAAACATGTTTTTTTTCTACTAAACAAAACTTTTTCCCACTTATCTATAGGCTACTAGTATTATTATACTATTATATCTTGTACAAAAAGGTAATTTAAGAAAGTCATTAGTTTAAATAAAGTAACTTGAATTTGCTACAGACTGTTATTAGTGTGTTAAATTACTGCTTTAGCGCTACTCTGTGGCTGCGTTATGAAACCATTAGTAACTTGGTGATAATCAGAGTCTGCGGCAGAACAGATCTAATTGGGGGGCACATAATAACCAGCGGGGGGGCACAAACTGCCGTTCAAGAACGCAATATGATGTAAATGCTTAATATGAATTTGCCATCAACGATCACAGCAAACCAGTTTCAATTACACAACATACTGCAAAATCTCTTTTTAATACACACACACACAAGTGTATTGTGCACCCAAACTGCAAAAAAAAACAAAAAACAACGACGTACAGGCCACGTCTTTCCCTCCCTCCCTCGCCCTCTCCATCTCTCTCTCATACAACGCATACACATAAAAATGTGAACGGTGAATCTCCAAATTTAATTTGACGAAATTAGACAGACCCAAACATTCCACATTTGCGTAATAATAAACGCCAAGGCTGGCGCCATGAAGTCAATTAAATGCATGTCTCACCTTTAAAAGAGTTGCACATCTTAATTTTCCTATTTCACCATAGATCACACTTTGGGAAGCCTTCTTTATATTTTAGCGTTATTTCCGCGTAGATAAGAGTGAGTTTGATGCTCCTTAACAAGTTTGGTCCTGGATCAACATCAACCCAGCGAGCCCTCGCTCCCGGTGAAGGCTGATTTATGGTTCCGCGTCACACCAACGCAGAGCCGACGGCGTAGAGTACGCGGCGACGCACACCGCACCGCGACCCTACGCGTCGGCTACGCCGTCGTTTTAACGCGGAACCATAAATCAGGCGAAGCTGCAGTCTGTCAGCGCTGATACTATTAATAGATCCATGATACTGACACACAGGTGTTCAGCACATCTGCCGTGAAAAGCACCTACTCGTCGCGGGAACGCACAGAGACATTAGCAACCATTGCTAGTTAGTAAGACAAAATGTCACTGTCCAAAGCATTGAAGAGGAAAGTTGACAGCGAGGGTAGGACGTACAAAGAAGAGTGGAAAGAGAAGTATGCTTTCATCCTACCTGAGTTTATAAATGCCAAGCCTGTGTGTCTCATCTGCAACGAAGTTGTTGCAGTTTGCAAAGAATACAACATCCGACGGCACCACGACACAAAGCATGGCACCTTCAAAGTGGCCTATCCGCTCCAGACAGGGACAAGGAGGCACAAACTTGAAGCGCTGACAGCCAGTTATGCGCACAGCAGCAAGATCCTGGTACGAGGCCTCACAGCGCAACAAAAAGTGACAAGTGCGTCCCTTAAAGCAGCATGGGTGCTCGCCCGGCACAACAGACCATTCACTGACGCAGAGATTTTTAAAGAGGTAATGGTGGCAGTTTTGGAGGAGCTGGCTACTGATAAGTCAATGGATGGCGTGATTGCCTCGGTGAAACAGGTGCCTCTCTCTGCGAGGTCCGCTACCCGGCGCATAGACGCACTGTCGGATGCTGTGCATGGAGTCATTTTCAGTGGTCTGAGTCAGGCCAATTACTTTTCTCTGGCCATTGATGAGAGCACAGACAACACAGATGTAAGCCAGATGTGTGTCTATGTGAGATATTTTGATGGGAAGGAGTTCAGGGAGGAGTTGCTGTCTTTAATTCCATTAGAGGGGAACACCACCGGAGAAATTATATTTAACAAACTGGAGGAAGTCTTCAGGCTGCATTCATTGTCCTTTGAGAAAATCAACCTCATCGTGACAGACGGGGCACCGGCCATGCTTGGAAAGCACAGAGGTCTGGTGAGCAGACTGAAGGAGATCGCGCCCCAAACGCACGGATTGCATTGCCTCATTCACCAGAGTGTCCTGTGCGCCAGGCTCAGTGGTGAGCTAAAGGGGGTCATGGATAAAGTGATGCGCATCATTAATTTTATCAGGGGTACATCAAGCACTCAGCACCGTCTTTTCCGACAGCTTGTGTCTGAATCAGAGGATGCCACTCACGATGACCTGCTGCTCCACAACGACGTGCGCTGGTTGAGTAAAGGCAAAGCGCTGGAGCGCTTCTGTGCGCTACTGGATGAGGTAAAGGCTTTCCTCAGATTAAGCAAGATGCGAGCTGCAGACGACCACCTTGCCTTTCTCCAAGATGAAATGTCCATGTCCAATGTAGCATTTTTAACAGATATTTTTGGCCATCTGAACCAGCTTAACCTGCAGCTACAGGGGAGAGGCAAAACCATAGTGGACATGGTTGAAAAGATGGAATCATTCACCAGGAAACTGGAGTTGTTCCATTCAGACCTATCAACTGGCAGGCTCCTGCACTTCACTACACTAAAATCACAGGTGCGGGGAGAAGTGACAGGACTGATGGTGGATTTCATCAAACAGCTACGGGCCAACTTCAAGTCCAGGTTTGATGACTACTCCATCCCGAGGGACATCGTCGCTTTTGTCCGTGACCCTCTCACTGTCCGAAGTGCGGATTTCTCCTCCCTGGCTAAAGAAACCATCCCATTGTTGGATGAGGCCGCATTTCAAATGGAGCTTATTGATTTCCAAGCAACCTCCCTGGTCAGTGATGCGCTCAAAAGTGCGCAATCCGTGGATGACTTTTGGATGACATGCTCAGATGAGTACAGCTGGATCAAAAAACTCGCATTTTATGTGCTGACGATGTTTCCCTCCACCTACACATGCGAGTCGGCCTTTTCGTCTATGAATGCCATTAAGACGCAGGAGAGGAACCGCCTGACGCACAAAAATCTGGAGAACTGCTTGCGGGTTAAAGTCACATCCATATCTCCAGACATCCAAAAGATCGTGACTGAAGGGAGATGCCAGTTTTCCCATTAAGTGAGTAATCTTTTAAGACTGCCATTACTGTTTTTATTAGATATATTCATTGTTGCTTTATTTTATTTAAATAGTAATTTATTTTCGCTTTCTCCTTTTCTTTTTTTTGCTCTGTAATTTCAGAAGCGCATACGTCCCACGTTCCCACCACAAGCCGGTGTGCGTCCGGAATCAAGAAGATTCTACGTTTATTTTATCTTTTCTAAATAAAGGCTTTGAATTCTCTATGAAATTGTCGTTTTTGTGATAGTAAATAATAATAAAAAAAAAAATAATTAAAAATTAAAAAAAATATTTATCAGATTTTCAATGTCATCTGGCGGGCCAGATATTATTGGAGGCGGGCCAATTTTGGCCCGCGGGCCGCCAGTTGCCGACCAATGCCCTAAACCCAGACCAGGACCAGAGAGTTTACTTAATTACTTAAATCTTATTTGAGAGGGACCATGTGCAATTAAAAACATAAATGTAAACATGTGATGCATTGCACCAGAGTTAGCCTTAGGATAATTTGCGTCTGCAGTCCCTTGGAACAAATAAATACAGCACAGATAAAAAACCTCAAACATTATTCAAGGATATTATCAAACATCACCCATCAAACATTATTCAAGGACATATAACACATACTGAGGTTGGAGGTTTCCGTTGTCTTACAGCAGCAGCATGAACATTGTTGTGATTAGCTGTCCCGTTTGGTCGGAGGTGGAACTCTTAAAAGGAGCGGCGCTAAGGGCCCGATTTACTAAGATCCTAAATAAAGAGTACTAAATTGCGTGTGCACTGAAAAAGTTTGCGCGTGCTGTTTGCGTGTGGTTTGCGGGTGATCAACTAAGATTGCGTGCACGATTGATAACAGGTGCAAACAGCAGTATTTAAATGAGGTGTTGCGGGTCTTAAGGTTTGCGAGCGCAGGACTGAATTTGATTGTAATATTGAATTGGTCGGGTTAGCGTGACCCGGCGGTGCTCGGCATGATCTGAGGAGAAAAAGACATCAGACACAGAGCTGGAGAGCGCTTTGATTCATCTATTTATGAGTTAAGTTTTTATTCAGATGTCCACAGTATATTGCAAATATTATATATTATATAGCAAACACTGACAGTAAATGTGTGACAGACGAGACCATCATATGGCCGAAAGAAGAGAAGTGTTCAGAACAGCGCACAGAGCGCACACTAAAGGCTGATTTATGGTTCCGCGTCACACCAACGCAGAACCGACGGCTTAGGCTACGCGGCGACGCGCACCGTACCTGACACAGCGGGTCGGAGCGGATTTGGTCATGATGTTTAACCTGTGTCAGGCCCTAAGTGTTTCAAATCCTCAAACCAAGGAATGTCTCCCATCATAACTCCAGCTTTGTTTTTGCTACATTACTTGGCACTACTGCTTTTTTTGACTCAGGATGACGGCATGAAACACAAGATCCTGATTGTCCTTTCAATTCTTTGGATCCTGAAAAGACACAGGGAGCATAAAAGTGGGTGGAGAAAGATTTCAGGGTGTTTGTGGTGTTTCAGGTGAAGAACAAAGCTCCTGCAGAGATATTTCAGGGTGTTTGTGGTGTTTCAGGTGAAGAACAAAGCTCCTGCAGAGATATTTCAGGGTGTTTGTGGTGTTTCAGGTGAAGAACAAAGCTCCTGCAGAGATATTTCAGGGTGTTTGTGGTGTTTCAGGTGAAGAACAAAGCTCCTGCAGAGATATTTCAGAGTGTTTGTGGTGTTTCAGGTGAAGAACGAAGCTCCTGCAGAGATATTTCAGGGTGTTTGTGGTGTTTCAGGAGAAGAATGAAGCTCCTGCAGAGATATTTCAGGGTGTTTGTGGTGTTTCAGGTGAAGAACGAAGCTCCTGCCGAGGTGCAGATCACCGCCGAGCAGCTGCTGAGAGAAGCCAAGGAGAGGGAGCTGGAACTTCTGCCGCCCAAGCAGGAGATTACCGTCAAGGAGGAGCTCAACGACTCCAAGCTGAGGAAGAGGAAGGTAAACCTGCTTCCAGGCTCCGTTATCTTGAAACAAACACCACAGTTTAGTGTCTTGACTTCACGCTGAGCTGCTTTCTTGAAGGCCTTTGAGGACCAACATCAGGAAGAATCCAACCGTCATCAGTTAGGGCTCAGTTCTACTTGCAGTTCAGAACGCGTACGCGTCGTTGTCGTCACGCGTATCCTGCGTTCATTTGGCGCGTGGACGTGCACGTTCTCAAAAAGACAGTGAACGCGTACGCGACCTGCAGTTCTGGCTGTGGCCGCGAGTGGCGCTGTTCCCGGTCTGATACCAGCTGGACACAAGTGACGACGGATGTCGCTGGCGCTGTTTCCTTTGCCGAAAATACTGACAGGCCTCTATAGTTGACACGCCTCTGCCACATTGCATGGAGGAAGGGGACAGTACCGCTGGAGTGGCAAACCGGAGTGGTGGTCCTTCTTTTTAAAAAGGGGGACTAGAGACTGTGCTCCAACTATAGGGGGATCACACTTCTCAGCCTCCCCGGGAAAGTCTACTCCAGCGTACTGGAGAGGAGAATACGTCTGATAGTTGAACCTTGGATTCAGGAGGAACAATGCGGTTTTCGTCCCGGTCGTGGAACACTGGACCAGCTCTACACCCCCCGCAGGGTGCTCGAGGGTTCATGGGGTTCATGGGTATGCGGCGACTCAACCGCTGCGTACCCTACGCCGTAGGCTCTGCGTTGGTGTAACACGGAACCATAAATCAGCCTTAAGTCGCGGAGCTGATGTTAATGTATTTCGCCCGGACTACATTTAATGGGGCACAGCGCGCTGACGCCGCGCACATAAAAAGAAGAAAGAGGGCGCGGATTTGTTTGGTTCTAGTAACATGCCGTGCTCAGGCAATGAGTCTGCAATGGCCCAGACGGGAGACACATGTAGCTCAGTGCTTAACTTTTATTTTTAATCCACGCTATATTCTTGTGGTCCGTTCTCCTATATGTTCCCGCTCTAACCCGGTACATGCATAGGTTCCTCTAAACCAGTGGTCGGCAACTGGCGGCCCGCGGGCCAAAATTGGCCCGTCTACAATAATATCTGGCCCGCCAGATGACATTGAAAATCTGATTTAAAAATCTTTTCTTTTTTTTTTTTTTTTTTTTTTTTTTTTTATTATTTACTATCACAAAAATGACAATTTCATAGAGAATTCAAAGCCTTTATTTAGAAAAGATAAAATAAAATAAAATAAAAGTAGAATCTTCTTGATTCCGGACGCACACAATTCTGTATAGTTCCCTGTCACCTGTAGCATAGGGGGCCTTAATTAGAGGTGCACACAAATATTCAGGAGGCACAGACTCCCGGGGAACTCCTGAAGCTGTTGAAATGGTAAGACGTATGTGTCAAGTGATTTGTTGTGGTTTAAACTGTGAAAAATACAACTGATAACTTACCTTGAGTTTTGCTGTTGGTCTTTTAAATGGTAAAACGTCCATTATATGTCTAAAAATACGTTGGAAAATCCGCCTCATTTGCATATCCTCTCACTGGCTTCAGGAGACACAGAGAGCTGCTGCTCCATGTGCAGTACTGACTACTGTGCTACTGTTCATATCATGGGTTTTTCATGTGTTTAATGTTGTTCTGTGTATTTTAAAGGACTGCATTTGTTAGTAGCTTGGCAGAAAATAATATTATCACCAAGTTACTTATAAGCGGTTTCATAACGGAGCCACAGAGTAGCGCTAAAGCAGTAATAACACACTAATAACAGTCTGTAGCAAATTCAAGTTACTTTATTTAAACTAATGACTTTCTTAAATTACTTTTTTGTACAATATATAATGGTATAATAATACTAGTAGCCTATAGATAAGGGGAAAAAAGTTTTGTTTAGTAGAAAAAAAAACATGCTTCGCCTGATTGATGTTCTGGCCCACCATTCAGTTGCTCCGAAAAAATTTGGCCCGAGGCCAAACTTACTTGCCGACCCCTGCCTTATGTCATTTCATCAATGAATGTGGTTTTACTGCTATTTCAACATTTAGTCATCACCAGAAAAATAACTCATTTGACAATTTTCACATGTTTCAAGAAAATTTTCACTTGAAATATGTAGGAAAATCTGCCAGTGGAACAAGATTTATCTTCTTATTACAAGCAAAAAAATCTTGTTCCACTGGCAGATTTTTCTACTTATTTCAAGGGAAAATCTACTTGAAACAGACTGATTTATTGCTTGTGTAGTTGAAAAATACATGAGAACAGAACCTTGAAAAAAATAATCGCGTATTAAATCGCAATCGCAATATTGAGGAAAAAAATGTTGTGAGGCCATGCAAACCTGTATATACTAGTGTGGACATTAATGTTTTTCTACAATATTTCCTCCTCATGACAGTAAAATAGGCCATTCTAAGCCAATTTACTGCAGCAATTCAGAATCAGAATCAGCTTTATTGAGTCAGTTTAGAAAACTGTTATTGACTTCGGATACTGAATATCATACAATACACAATATCAAGTTGCAAAAAAACACCTCGCAGACACGAAGCACAGACGTCACAGGACTTGCATGTGGGTGATTGGGGGTGGGCAAGTCGGGGGGGGGTCCCGGCACAGTTCATCCAAGTGAGGGCCGGGTAGCTGGCGCTCAAACCCGGACGTCCTTGTCGGGAGGGGCTGATAAGAGAGGGAGCCAGGAAGGCGGTTGGATGGGGAGAGGGAGGTGTGTGTGTGTCAGTGTGTATGTGAGAGTCTGTAACGCGGTAAGACCGACGACCTTTCTCCCCGAGAGTAGCCAAGCGTCCTTGATGTTAGCGAACAGCGGTACAGTTCTGGGAGTCAGGATCCTCAGATGTTTTGGGAAGGGGGAGGGTTAGGTTGGGTGCAGAGCGTCATGTTTACATTCCTCCCGGGAGATTATAGCGGAGAGGCTTGCCAGCCGCTCCTTCAAGGCCAAAAACTAATCAACAATTTGCAGGCAGCTCGGTAATTTTCCGTCTGCTTTTTCTTCTGGATCCTCAATCAATCAATAACTCCGCTCAGACGAATTTATGATCAGTCCCCGCCAAGCCGGGTGCCCAGCTTCTCCAAGGTTTTCTCCATCTTGTTATAGAGCTCAAAGACCCCTGCTAGCCTACGATTCTGTTCAAGAATCGCATCCAGCTTGCGGCCCTGCTCTCCCAGCGTTACAGTCTGAGTGCTGAGTCCCGTGCTCAATCCTTCAGCAGCTTCGGGCAGCTCAGAGAGGGCCAGAACGGCCCCCGCAGCCTTCCGCGATTGTCGATAGGCCAGGAAGATCCCCACTCCAATTAGGAGAAATCCTGCTATCATAAATCCAATTATGAAGGCGTTCTCAACATCCTCAACAGATAAAATTTTGAGGCACAAAGGGCGCCAGTTCTTATAGGAGTCCATCGTATAGCCAGCAAAAAATGTTCCGTCGGGGCAGGAGGGCTCCCTTACCCCCTGGCTTCTTGTTGCAAAAATTTGGTCAATGGTACTGAGGGTCCAGTTAATCAATTCCATGATTGTAGAGTTTCAGAGGAGTGAAAAGGAGAGACTCTGAAGACAAGACAGGACAAAAAGCAGCAGGGCAGATAAGGGCAGGAGGGAGCAGAAAATGCGACCGCCTTCGCTGAGAGCCAGAAGAAGAGTTGAATTCCTTTCCAAATCATTAGAAAATGTGGTTAACACCCAGTTTTGCATGAAAAAAAATACCGTGATATACATTTTTGGTCATACCGCCCAGCACTACTAGGGAGGTGTTCCAGGCATGTCCCTCCGGGAGGAGACCCAGGACACGCTGGAGAGACTATGTCTCTCAGCTGGCCTGGGAACGCCTCGGACTCCCACTTGGATAAAGATATTATATAGCTCTTCCAAGGCATGTGTAAGGACAAACGATCAAATTTCAACAAGCTTTAACTTGCAAAGAGGTACCAGGCAGGATTGTCCTCTTTCTCCCTCACTATTTATTGAGCCCTTAGCAGCTGCTATTAGGCAAAACCAAAATATTAAAGGCATACAATGCAAAACATTATATCACAAAATAAGTCTTTATGCTGATGATGTACTACTCTTCCTCCAGAACTCACAAACCTCACTATCACAGACAATTGCGCTTATTGATGGATTTTCATCTCTGTCTGACTACTTTATCAACTGGTCCAAATCCACAGTTTTGTGCATCAACTGCAATTTCCAGAATACAGCCAACTAAATTACAATCAGGAAACATTAGATATCTAGGCATAAACATCTCCCCTCGACTGTTAGAGTTAATAAAACTAAATTATGTTCAGCTCTTAAGAAAAATAGAGGATGATCTTACCCGATAGAACTCTCTTTCCATTTCACTGATGGGGAGAATTGTCACCATCGAAATGATGGTTTTACCAAAAATAAATATCTTTTTTCGATGATACCATCCAAACCCCCTTCCTTCTTGGTTTAAGTCACTGGATTCATACGTTTCAAAATTCCTGTGGAAATATAAAACTCCACGTATTAGCTTAAAGACATTACAAAAATCCAAAGACTGTGGAGGCTTAGACTTACCCAACTTCCAGTATTATTTCTTAGTTAATAATTTACAGTACATCTTAAAATGGTGCGTGCGTGCGTGCGTGCGTGCGTGCGTGCGTGCGTGCGTGCGTGCGTGCGTGCGTGCGTGCGTGCGTGCGTGCGTGCGTGCGTGCGTGCGTGCGTGCAGCCTGTACATAACTTGGCCTATGTTGTCCCAAATTGTCTCATTATTTTTTGTGTGTGGGCTGCATGTGGTGAGCTTATATAACAAAACCATAGGTCAATTTACACCAGACTTACACTTTAAGAGGACAATAAATAGGGGCTATGGGTCAATTTATACTGAACTTACAGTTTAATAGCAACTTATTTTGAATGAACAAATGTTGAGTGTTGTGTAAGGTTTTGTGTAGTAAACAGTATTTGCTTATTTTTTATTTTTTCATTTTATTTTATTTATTTCTCATTGTTCACATTGCACTTTAAATGCTTGCGACTTATTTTTCTCTTAATTTCACTTGTTTGTTGCACTGTAGCTGTTTCAAAAAATATTTAGAATAAATGGTGCATATTTTTCAGAAAATGTAATGTCTCCTTGCTCATGCCCTTTTGTCAATGGTTTGGCTCCTAATCAATACTGTAAACAAATCTAATATTCATTGATTCATTCAATTTCTAGTTTACTTTTGAGTATTATAATTGTCACCCATTGCCCTTTTTTAGTATGGCTGTAGTATCCGTAGTATCAGTGTGCTATACAAGCAATATGCATGCAGGGATGGATTACTGAACAGGCCTACCAGGCCCAGGGTCCCAAGAGCTCTGATGCTCTCCACAATTAAGATGCTACTGTAATATAGGCTTGTATTGGGTTTGTTCATCTCATGTCTGGAAAATCTACAAAAGTCATCAGAATATTC
This sequence comes from Cololabis saira, assembly GCF_033807715.1. Taxonomy (NCBI): domain Eukaryota; kingdom Metazoa; phylum Chordata; class Actinopteri; order Beloniformes; family Belonidae; genus Cololabis; species Cololabis saira. The sequence continues at coordinate 41,807,712 of NC_084601.1, forward strand.
AATTTAATGAACTATTTATCAAAATGTTGTTCCAGGGAATCACACTCCTGGCCTATGTTGTTCAATTGTCTCATTCTGTTTTCTATGGGCTGCATGTGGTGAGCTTGAACAACAGGACCATGGGTCAATTCACACCAGACTTACACTTTAAGAGGACAAAAAATGACAATTGTGTTGATCGGGGCATATATCTTGGCTTAGGGGCTCGCTTACCTCCCAGGGAAAAAAAGTTCAGGCTCAGGATTTTTTTTTACTATCACCCCTGTTGGCAACTTTACACAAATTTGGATTTGGCAAATCTTTTATCATCTGGATAAAGATATTATATAGCTCTCCCAAGGCATGTGTAATGACAAACATGATCAAATTTCAACAAGCTTTAACTTGCAAAGAGGTACCAGACAGGATTGTCCTTTTTCTCCCTCACTATTTATTGAGCGCTTAGCAGCTGCTATCAGGAAACATTATATATCTAGGCATAAACATCTCCCCTAGACTGTTAGAGTTAATAAAACTATTATGTTCAGCTCTTAAGAAAAATAGAGGATGATCTTACCCGATGGAACTCTCTTCCCATTTCACTGATGGACTGATTGAGAATTGTCACCATCGAAATGATGGTTTTACCAAAAATAAATATATTTTTACAATGATACCGTTCAAACCCCCTTCGTTCTTGGTTTAAGTCACTGGATCCATACGTGTCAACATTCCTGTGGAAAAATAAAACACCACGTATTAGCTTAAAGACATTACAAAAATCCAAAGACTGTGGAGGCTTAGACTTACCCAACGTCCAGTAATATTTCTTAGTTAATAAGTTACAGAATATCTTAAAATGGTGCAAAAATCACTCACTAGATAGTCAATGGCTGGATTCAGAAGTGTTTTGCAATGATTTGGAAATCTCAGATTTACCATTTATCAGTCAAAATATTAAACATCATAAATGCTTTAAAAGCATTAATATTAGCTAATCTCTGACAGCCTGGTGGGACTTCCTTTTAAAATAGCCAAAGTCTCACTTTTTCCATGTGATCGCACAACCATCTGGAACAACCAAGACATTCTGAAAAATGATAAAATGATGGTCAACTTTACTCAATGGAGAGACCAAGGAATAAAGTATCTACAACATATAATCGTAAGTGGACATTTTGTACCATTTAACACACTCACTGTTCAATATGGAATTAGCACTAACACATTTTTAGAATACCAACAACTTAAGTCCATAATAAAAAAAAAAAAAAAAAAACTCAACCAACTGGATCTGGGCAATATATCGAATATACTCGATGTATCGTGGCTTCTACTCTGTGCAATGTACAAAATGACTATCGTGAATATTCGAGTATACATTATCACGCATTTGCTTTTAGCAGGGCATTAAATTGCAGGCTTTTCTCACTCTTTCTCGTCTCGTCTCGTCTCTCCTCCTCAGAGACATAAAACAAGCGCACCTACTTACATACGTCAGTCACGTGCGTTTGACCAAGTTGTGATTTCCCCCTTTTTGCATGAAAGTTTAAAATGAGCATATATTAATGAAGTATGAACAAGAATGTTTTAATGTAGACATATAGAATCATCATACTGGTGTGATTGTATGCATCAAAGTGTTAATTCAAGGCTAAGACAAAATATCGAGATATATATTGTGTATCGTGACATGGCCTAAAAATATTGAGATATTAATAAAAGGCCATATCGCCCAGTCCTACAGCTAAGTATAGTAGTTACTTAATCTAAAAACCCCAAAATTACTATTGAAACTCTACAGGTTAATGTCCAAAATAGATAGTCTCTCTTCCGATTTCCAAATGGGCGGCTGACCTCTCTCTTAACAGTAATCAAATCTCTTGGTCTTGTTTAAATAATTTCACTATGACCAAGGAGATTATCTTCATTTCATCAACTCGAACTGTTGAATCACTTTTCTAAGCCCAACGGCACAACGCAGCTCAAACAGCAGGTGTATCCGCCCCTTTAATCTGATTGGTTTAAGAGTAAATCGTTCCCCACGTGGGGTGCGCTCTTATAATTGGCTGAAACAGTCAAAGTCAAAGTCAAAGTAGCTTTATTATCGTTCCTTCACATGTCAGACATACAAAGAATCGAGAGGACGTTTCCCACTTCCCTCGGTGAAACGAAGGAAGATATCTGATTGGTTGCAGATCCTTCCGTGTTAAAAAAAAACGCATTTGTGAATCGAGTCACGTCAGGGGAGTCTCAAAAGTCACATGCAAATCCAGCGCAGCTCACAGACAAAAAAACGTTTGTAAATCAGGTTATATTTGTGTGTGCATCAAAAATACACTTGTATATCATATCCTACACACGTGTGAATTTTGTCCTTTGCATTTGTGAATAATGACACTGTTCTAGCTCCATACTTGAAACTGAAAAGGTCTTTGATAATGCAGCCAAAAAGTAAATCATCTTCTCTATTACAGAATCATAAAGGAAGACCCAAAAGACACTGCTGTGATGATTGGGAGCAAGTCTTCACCACTTCATCAAACCTGAAGATCCATGAGAAAACTCACACTGGTGATAAACCATACAGCTGTGATCAGTGTGGTGCGGCTTTTACCCGACAACATCATCTGAAGCGACACCACCGTATTCACACTGGAAACAAGCCTTACAGCTGTGATCAGTGTGGGGCGGCTTTTGCCCAGCAAGGTCATTTGACGACTCACCAACGTATTCACACTGGAGACAAGCCTTACAAATGCGATCAGTGTGGAAAGGCTTTTACCCAGCAAGGTGATCTAACGAAACACCGACGGATTCACACTGGAGACAAGCCTTACAGATGCGATCATTGTGGAAAGGCTTTTACCGAGCAATGTCATTTGACGAGACATCAACGTATTCACACTGGAGACAAGCCCTACAGGTGTGATCAGTGTGGAGCGGCTTTTGCCGAGCCAGGTACTCTAACGAGACATCAACGTATTCACACTGGAAACAAGCCTTACAGGTGTGATCAGTGTGGAGCGGCTTTTGCCCATCAAAGTGATCTAACGAGACACCAACGTATTCACACTGGAGACAAGCCCTACAGGTGTGATCAGTGTGGAGTTGCTTTTGCCCAGCGAGGTCATTTGACGAGTCACCAACGTATTCACACTGGAGACAAGCCTTACAGGTGTGATCAGTGTGGAGCAGCTTTTGCCGCGCAAGGTGCTCTAACGAGACACCAACGTATTCACACAGACAGCCTTACAGGTGTGATCAGTGTGGATCGGCTTTTGCCCGGCAAGATCAGTTGACGAGACATCAACGTATTCACACTGGGGGAAAGCCTTACAGGTGTGATCAGTGTGGAGCGGATTTTATCCGGCAAGGTGATTTGACGACTCACCAACGTATTCACACTGGAGACAAGCCTTACAGGTGTGATCAGTGTGGAGCGGCTTTCGCCCAGCAAGGTGCTCTAACGAGACACCAACGTAGTCACACTGGAGAGAAGCCTTACAACTGTGATCAGTGTGGAGTTGCTTTTGCCCATCAAAGTAGCCTAACGACTCACCAACGTATTCACACTGGAAACAAGCCTTACAGATGTGATCAGTGTGGAGTGGCTTTTGCCCAGCAAAGTAATTTGACGAGACACCAACGTATTCACACTGGATAAAAAGTGTACATCTGTGATCAGTGCTGCTCTCATTTATTTTGAGAGTTCAGTTAAAAGGCACCAATGTAGTTTAGTTAGTTTTTAAAAAGCAGCAGATTCTCTACAACTGTAAGAGCTGTTCAGTTATAACCAGATTTAGAAAATGAAGTATTCAGTTCAAAAGTCTTTATTTTGAACATGATGGTAGTGTAAGTAACAGACATGCTCGAACATACTTGAACAATGAATGCAAGAGATTCTTTTTTTTGAAGCAGCAGCAGTTTTGGCATGTTGAAAATAAGTAGGAAGTAAAATATAAGTAGGAAGTAAAATATAAAATAATAAAATAATAGACAGATACATGCATTTCCACGTACATATACACCCACAAGTCCAGTCCACCCCACCATCCCCTCACCCAGCGCAGAATGAGGAAGTCAGCCGTCCCGATCGGCCATCACAATACAAATGATGAGACAAGACAAGAGAAATATTTGTTGGGCCACAGTCCGATATGAACTATGGATTGTGTGATTATATGAACAGTTGAGGCCTTGGGTCAGCTTTGAGGCCCAGTTCTGGGGCCTCAGGCTGAGACCAGCCTCGAATTTATGATACCTGATCGCATGGTTTGGAACAAAGGAAACCTCATGGACGCAAAGCTCAACCAGGATTTGGATCTAAGGCCCTGCAGTGATAAGGAACGGCCCCTGATTGGACACAGACCCCAGGCCACAGGGGGGGCCTTGACTTCCTGGGCCAGCTATAAAAGGAAAAGCTCTCTTCTCCTCTGCTCTGTCCGTTTTGCAGCGAGTGGCACGCAAGTTTTCTGAGCCCAAAGAGGAGCCGAACCAGGGACCTTGCAGGCCTCGACGTGAACACCTTTGGACCGACCTGGAGCTGAAGGAGGCCCAGCTGCTGTGCCCATGTATTCCCCTCATCCACACTGGTCCTCATCTGGACCAGGAGAGAGAGAGAGAGAGAGAGAGAGAGAGACGCTCTTTATCAGGATCCCCTGCTGAGCGTAACTACTCTTTGTTTCATCAAGAAACACTGACCGGCCGGATCAAACCACTTTCTCTTCATTTACCAAGATTCACGTAAGAGGCTGTTCTGTGTCTGGGCAGAGAAACTTAGTAACACATTTTAAAAGTTAGTTTTACGTTGTGAGCCGGACTGGTGATCCAGTCACAACTGTGCTCATTAGTTGAGTGTGTTTGTTTAATGTTTTCTCCCCTCATTCTGCTCCTACTAACCCCCCAAAACACACACACACACACACACACACACACACACACACACACACACACACACACACACACACACACACACACACACACACACACACACACAGGTAATCTGAAGTTTTGTGTTCATGTTTAGTTAGTTGTTGTTTTTGGGTAGTTTAGCCATCAGAATTTATCCGAAGTGTTGTTTTACCATCTTCTTGACACTTGTGTAAATAAATTCTGATTAATTTGAATGAGAGAAGTTGTTTTTGCTTATTTTACGCATATTTGTCACAACTGCTGGTTGCAAAGGCCTGTGTTCGAATTCCTCCCTTCACTTTTATTCTGAAGAATAATCTACCTTGAGACTGATTTTTTTCTGTTTAGTTATTTTCCTGATTACATCAGTTGGTGCCCTGTTTTGATTAAGTCATTTTGATAATTCAATTTGATAAATAATCTACTTTGTAAATTATTAATGATTGTCCTTCGACAATCATTAATAATTCTTTGATAACTGAACCAGCACCTCCCCTGTGGCACAATATCAATCATATTAGAAATAAATGTATGGCTTTATATAAGTTGTCCGATTGTGGTAGAATAAAAAATCACTCACCACAGAGATGTCATGGGTGTGAAAAAAAAACATTGAGAAAAAACAATTTTTCCCTTTTTCTTTTTTTCTTTTTTCCTTTTTTTTAACTACGGAAACTGACATTCTTTGAAATCAGTGTCCAAAATTTAAAATTCCATGCAAATAATCTCTGGTTGCCACATTTCCCCGACAGCAAGATGGATGCTGCAGGTTTTCAACTGCCTGCTTTGAAAGACTCATGGTGCGGGACATACCGTGGGGCAAAAAAGTATTTAGTCAGCCACCAATTGTGCAAGTTCTCCCACTTAAAAAGATGAGAGGCCTTCAACTATGAGACACAGAATGGGGGGAAAGTATCCAAGAAATCACATTGTAGGATTTTTACTGAATGAATTGATAAATTCCTGGGTAAAACAAGTATTTGGTCACCTACAAACAAGCAAGATTTTTTCAAGCAAGGTTTTTCTGCAAAGGGACCAGGACGACTGATCCGTTATTTGCAAATACATTCTTTTTAAAATCAGCCAATGTGATTTTTTTTTTCTTTCATTTTGTCTCTCATTCATATATATATATATATACACACACACACACACACACACACACACACACACACACACACACACACACACACACACACACACACACACACACACACACACACACACACACACACACACACACACACACACACACACACACACACACACACACACACACACTTACTTTGATCTACTTCAAATCATGTTTCTCTAGTTTGCCCTCTATGATTAGATTTGTGTTAATTAAACAACCTCAGACCGTGTCAGAAAAGGCTCTGTGGTGCAATGGTAGCGCGTCTGACTCCAGATCAGAAGGTTGTGTGTTCAACTCACATCAGGGTCATAATGAACTTTCAGTTTTTTTATTTATCCATCCTCACGAGTTCACCAACCAGACAAACTTTAGCTGCAACAGAAAACTTTGATATGTACCTGGAATTGTTCAAGTCTGCATAATCACCTGACTTGATGAAAAGAGGAACAAAAGATAATCTTTAAAAAAAAAAGAATTTCATTTGTTTATCAGGAGACACAAGGCAGGTTTATTTGTATACCACATTTCATGTACAATTTAAAGTGATTTAATAGCAACATTTAAGATAAAAATATGTGTCAAAGTGATAAAGTAAAATCATCCAGTTTTAAAAAGTCTCTAAATTGTTTGATTCTGCAGATTCACACATATAGGAGTGGTTGTTGTGGCCGAGTGGTTAAGGCGATGGACTCGAAATCCATTGGGGATTCCCCGCGCAGGTTCAAATCCTGCCAACAACGATCGATATTTGAATGGGGAAAAAAGGCTTGTTAAATCTTGTCTGTCTTAACCTCAGACAAAACTGATAAAACTCATCCATACTGACAGGAATTAGCAGGAGAGACCACGTCTCTCCAGTGTTAGCGTCGCTCCATTGGCTACCTGTAGAATTCAATTTAAAATTTTACTACTTGCATATAAAGCCCAAAACGGCTTAGCTCCGCAGTATTTACAAGATTTGATAGTGCCTTATGTTCCTGGCCGAGCTCTCCGCTCCCAGGGTGCAGGTTTACTCGTAGTTCCTAGAGTATCTAAATGTAGATTTGGAGGGCGGGCGTTCTGCTATCAGGCACCATTACTTTGGAACCAACTTCCAATCTGGGTTAAGGAGGCTGACACCACCTCCACCTTTAAAACTAAACTTAAAACCTTTCTGTTTAGTAAAGCTTATAGTTAGTGTTAAGTAAACCTCTAGCTGGTGTTGGTAAATCTCTAGGTAGTGTAAACTCTAGTGTGTTAGAGTCAGTAGTCATTGTCGCAGCTATAGAACAAAACTATAATAGTTAGTCTCAAATATAGCTTCGCGGTAGATATGCTGCTATAGGCTTATGCTGCAGGGGGGCACCGACATGATCCGCTGGGCGGTGCCTCTCACCCTTCTTCTCCTCTCCTTTTCCCTGCCTCTCTTCTCCATTACCATTTTTATTTATTATAAATATCTCATAGCTATCATTTTTGTCCATTGTTCCTGTAGTTTCTTGTGCCGGCCCCCCTTTTTTCTCTTTTGTGTATGTTTGCAGGC